>NC_135184.1:66091-366091 GCF_041146795.1 Maylandia zebra | reverse complement strand
CCACAAGTGCAGGTGAGATGCAGCGAGGCCTCGGCTTCACATCTTACCTGTGTGATCGTTTCTGGGCGGGGTTAATGTCCAGCTGTATTTCTTGTCAGGGATTTAGTGGATGAAGCCAAGGATTTCCACCTGATGCCGGAGCGCCGCCCTCACCTGCCCACCTTTAAAACCAGGCAGAGGTGCTGCACGTCCATCACAGGGCTCATCTATGCGGTGGGAGGCCTCAACAGCTCAGGTACGCCGCTCACCTGAGGCAGCGTGTCTGCACGCTCCGTGCAGCTGACAGACTCTTCTTCTCCCGCAGGCGACTCCTTAAATGTCGTCGAGGTGTTCGATCCAATTGGAAACTTCTGGGAGCGCTGCCAGCCAATGAGGACAGCTCGCAGCAGGGTGGGTGTGGCCGTTGTTAATGGGCTGCTGTATGCCATTGGGGGATACGACGGCCAATCGCGGCTCAGCACGGTGGAAGTTTACAACCCCGAGACAGACAACTGGACGCGCGTGTCGAGCATGAACAGCCAGCGCAGGTTAGTACACTGATCGACTCGCTGATCGATACGCTGATCGATACGCTGATCGACTCGCTGATCGATACACTGATCGACTCGCTGATCAATACGCTGATCGACTCGCTGATCGATACACTGATCGATACGCTGATCGACTCGCTGATCAATACGCTGATCGACTTGCTGATCGACTTGCTGATCAATACACTGATCGATACGCTGATCGACACACTGATCGATACGCTGATCGACTCGCTGATCGACACGCTGATCGACACGCTGATCGATACCCTGATCGATACACTGATCGACTCGCTGATCGACTCGCTGATCGATACACTGATCGACTCGCTGATCGACTTGCTGATCAATACACTGATCGATACGCTGATCGACACACTGATCGATACGCTGATCGACACGCTGATCGACTCGCTGATCGACACGCTGATCGATACCCTGATCGATACACTGATCGACTCGCTGATCGATACGCTGATTGACTCGCTGATCGACTTGCTGATCAATACACTGATCGATACGCTGATCGACTCGCTGATCGATACACTGATCGATACGCTGATCGACTCGCTGATCAATACGCTGATCGATACGCTGATCGACAGGCTGATCGACAGACTGATCGACTCGCTGATCGACTCGCTGATCGACTCGCTGATCGACTCACTGATCGATACGCTGATCGACTCGCTGATCAATACGCTGATCGACTCGCTGATCGACTTGCTGATCAATACACTGATCGATACGCTGATCGACACACTGATCGATACGCTGATTGACTCGCTGATCGACACGCTGATCGACTCGCTGATCGACACGCTGATCGACTCGCTGATCGATACACTGATCGACTCGCTGATCGACTTGCTGATCAATACGCTGATCGACACACTGATCGATACGCTGATCGACTTGCTGATCAATACACTGATCGATACGCTGATCGACTCGCTGATCGATACACTGATCGATACGCTGATCGACTCGCTGATCAATACGCTGATCGACTCGCTGATCGACTTGCTGATCAATACACTGATCGATACGCTGATCGACACACTGATCGATACGCTGACTGACTCGCTGATCGACACGCTGATCGACTCGCTGATCGACACGCTGATCGATACCCTGATCGATACACTGATCGACTCGCTGATCGATACGCTGATCGACTCGCTGATCGATACGCTGATCGACACACTGATCGATACGCTGATTGACTCGCTGATCGACACGCTGATCGACTCACTGATCGACACGCTGATCGATACCCTGATCGACTCGCTGATCGATACGCTGATTGACTCGCTGATCAATACACTGATCGATACGCTGATCGACACACTGATCGATACGCTGATTGACTCGCTGATCGACACGCTGATCGACTCGCTGATCGACACGCTGATCGACTCGCTGATCGATACACTGATCGACTCGCTGATCGACTTGCTGATCAATACACTGATCGATACGCTGATCGACACACTGATCGATACGCTGATTGACTCGCTGATCGACACGCTGATCGACTCGCTGATCGATACCCTGATCGATACACTGATCGACTCGCTGATCGATACGCTGATTGACTCGCTGATCGACTTGCTGATCAATACACTGATCGATACGCTGATCGACACACTGATCGATACGCTGATTGACTCGCTGATCGACACGCTGATCGACTCGCTGATCGACACGCTGATCGACAGGCTGATCGACGCGCTGATCGACTCGCTGATCGACAGGCTGATCGACGCGCTGATCGACTCGCTGATCGACAGGCTGATCGACTCGCTGATCGACAGACTGATCGACGCGCTGATCGACAGACTGATCGACGCGCTGATCAACAGACTGATCGACAGACTGGTCGACGCGCTGATCGACAGGCTGATCGACAGACTGATCGACGCGCTGATCGACAGACTGATCGACGCGCTGATCGACAGGCTGATCGACAGACTGGTCGACAGGCTGATCGACAGGCTGATCGACGCGCTGATCGACAGACTGATCGACAGACTGATCGACGCGCTGATCGACAGACTGATCGACAGGCTGATCGACGCGCTGATCGACAGACTGATCGACGCGCTGATCGACAGGCTGATCGACTCGCTGATCGACGCGCTGATCGACAGACTGATTGACGCGCTGATCGACGCGCTGATCGACGCGCTGATCGACAGACTGATCGACAGACTGATCGACGCGCTGATCGACGCGCTGATCGACGCGCTGATCGACAGACTGATCGACTCGCTGATTGATGCGCTGATCGACGCGCTGATCGACAGACTGATCGACTCGCTGATTGATGCGCTGATCGACTCGCTGATCGACAGACTGATCGACAGGCTGATCGACGCGCTGATCGACTCGCTGATCGACAGGCTGATCGACAGACTGATCGACAGATTGATCGACAGACTGATCGACTCGCTGATTGATGCGCTGATCGACAGACTGATCGACAGACTGATCGACGCGCTGATCGACTCGCTGATCGACGCGCTGATCGACAGACTGATCGACGCGCTGATCGACTCACTGATCGACAGGCTGATCGACAGACTGATCGACAGACTGATCGACTCGCTGATTGATGCGCTGATCGACTCGCTGATCGACAGACTGATCGACAGGCTGATCGACACTGTTGAGTCTGCGCTTACTAAGGCTATTTTAGAAACTTATTCTCGTGAAGGACGAAGACAAGACAGAACATCTTCGGTCTTTTACTCGCTAGCTTGGTCAGAAGCAGCTGTTGGAGCTCAACGCTCCTCACCTGCCTCCAACCAGCTCCTTCAAAGAGCAGCTTCCTCGTAGCCTTTTATTCCCATGACAGTTACCGTTTACACAACACAAGCACCTCCCCTCGTAAACCCCCCTATGGTGTGTGTGTGTGATCTGCTTGCCAAAAGGATCATAAAAGCAGGAAGCTTACAACACGATGGCGTGGGCCTAATCAAACCCCCCCCAGCACAGAGTGGCTGGAGACGTGCTCAGAGACAAAGGAGTGTCTTTGATCCGGCTGCTTGAACTAAGACTTTACGAATTTAAGTAACACAATGACAACATGTAGCAGTTTGACTCCAACAGACACTGTGATCAATAAACCCCGCTGATGTAACGAGCTGTGTTGTCATCCTCAGCGCCATGGGAACGGTTGTGATTGATGGGCGGATCTTTGTGTGCGGCGGCTACGATGGAAAGTCGTCTCTGAACTCGGTGGAGTGCTACTCCCCGGAAGCAGACAGGTGAGGAGTCGTTCCACCTTAAATCCTTCGATTCTGTGTAACCCGAGCATTACGGCTAACAGCGCCGCGTGATCAGCGAGGGCTGTGTGGGTCATGTGACCCGCTGCTTCCTCAGTAGGAGTGGGTTTAAAAGTAATTCCACACAAAGACGTAAACACAGAGCGTGGATCGTTCACAGATTCTGCAGGTTTCCTCACGCTGAGCTAAACTGACTGAACCAGCAGCCAAAGAAGATCCAAAGTACGCTTCAAAGAAGAAAGCCGTCCTGGCTCACCTTGAGCATGCTCAGATCTCAGCTCAGGTCGGCGTCCTCGTTAACATGGCGGTGCTTATGTTACCGTTCTCTCCAGGTGGACTGTGGTGACAGAGATGAGTGCGAGCCGCAGCGCCGCGGGCGTGACGGTTTTTGATGGCCGGATCGTTGTCTCGGGCGGCCATGACGGTCTGCAGATCTTCAACACAGTGAGTTTTAGGGTGGAGCCTAAAACTGAGGGGTGGAAACGTTACCCGTAGTTTTACACAATTTATCTGTTTATCTCTGTTTTTGCTCCGCCCCTGCAGGTGGAGTACTACAACCACCACACTAACCGCTGGCACCCGGCGGCACCAATGCTGAATAAGCGATGCCGTCATGGGGCGGCGGCGCTCGGCAGCCACATGTACGTGGCGGGGGGGTATGATGGCTCAGGCTTCCTGAGCGGCGCCGAGGTGTTCAGCTCAGCATCTGGACAGTGGAGCCTCCTGGTGGCCATGAACACGCGGCGCAGCAGGGTGTCCCTGGTGTCCACGTCGGGGCGTCTGTACGCCGTAGGCGGGTACGACGGACAATCCAATCTCAGCTCCGTGGAGATGTACAACCCCGACACGAACCGCTGGTCCTTCATGGCACCCATGGTGTGCCACGAGGGGGGTGTAGGCGTGGGCTGCATCCCCTTGCAGCCCGCCTAAACCACCTATCACAGCCCGAGGACTCGTGATTTACTGATGGCGGCAGGCGGGAGCACACCCCGCGGCGGCGTCCCTGCAGCTTTATCGGTACGATGGCTGTGCTCAGGCTTGCAAAATGACGCCGCACCTGCGGAATCATGGGAAAAACTGTAGAGCTAGCAGCAGAGGCTAGCTGCTAACATTATTCTGTTAGCGTGTGTGGAACGATTGATTACTGATTATTGATTACTGATTTCTTACTGGATGGACACAAGCAACAGGAAGTGACTTCCTCCCAAACAAACCAAGCTGCTGATTCGGACAGGAAGTCCTTCCTTAACGGTTTCTCGAACTGTCATCGATCAGCTGTAATTGATGGGAGCGATCAATACAAAACGCCAGCAACACAGGAACCCCGCCCTCTGCAGGCTGCACAGGAAGCTCGTTTGAGGAACGTGTTGCGCCCCCAGAGATATTAATAAACTCATTCTCACGTGACAAAACATGGTTCTCCAGCTTTCCACAGGAAGTGATGTTATGTAGCGTGCAGTCTTTAACGTTGCTTTCGCTGCGATGCACAGGCGGGCTGCAGATACCTGCTGCTGCTCGGCTGATGCATCCGAAACACTCGTCAAAGGGTCACCCATACTGCAGTAACCAATGAGGGTCCGTGTGGTGGTTGCGCCGCCCCTCCAGGGCGATTGGCTGGATGGGGTGTGGCATCATTTGCGCCAGCCGTGGTGGACACGCCCCCTTACTTATTGACATCTGCATTTGCGTCAGCGGATAAGCGATGGAGCACGCTCAGTAGACAGATGTATGTTGAACAGCTGGAGGCGGAGTTTAGCGCACTCTGGGGGCATCGCACTCTGATTGGTCGCAGCCTGCAGAGAGCGGTCCAGTCGATCGTGTCATTGATCTCCGTGCTTAGAATCCGTCAGTCACTGTTTACTTCCTGCTGATCTCTGATTGGACGCTCAGCCTCATCATCAGTGGGTTTTATTTGTATTGATTAACTTATGATTGATTTGTTTTGTTGTGGATCAATAAAGAGAAGTTTGGTTAATAAAGTTTATTTCTGTCTCTTTGTTTCTGACAATAATCCGTTATTGATTATGACATCTAAGCAAAAAATTAGCACAACTTTGTGTTTTTGGGCATGTTTGCTTTTGGACAGGAAGGGGCGGAGACCAGGAAATGACTCGGACCTGTTGCCCTCTCAGTGACCTGTGGCGACGCCATTGTCAGAACGCGTTGCGTTTTAAATAGTTTATTATTTTCTCTTTGAATCAGTTATTGATCCTCAACGAAGGTTTATTCTCAGGCGGGGGATGGGCGGAGTCATGTCCTCGCTATCAGGAACCTTCTACAGAAACTTTGTTTCCTCTCTGTTCTTACCGGGGGATTCAGCGAGGCCGTCAGCCATCACTGCACCCCTGTGAGGCACCACCCTCACACAAAATGACAAGCACCACCAGGACGAGCTGAGATGTGCTCACTCCTGCGCAAAGTTGGTGTTGATGCTTCGGAGCTGTGAGCGCCGGCTGGAGGGCGGGAGCTCTGCATATAGTCAAGGGCGTTCTGTGACACGCTGACGTCATTCTCACACCTTTATTTGAGTTTGAAAGAAACAAGGAGCTCCTGAATGCACCGTCACATTCACTTTTATTAACACAAAGCAACACGAGTCTCAGGTCCAGTCGGGCTCAGGCGGGTCCTCAGGTGTTCTCGGCAGGTTCACCTGAAGACCGTTACAACACGTCACATCCACACCGAGCAGCTGAAACGCACACTGCACTTCCAGCATCCTCCACACCTGCACAGGTAGACCGGGTCAGCCTGCTCAGGCTTTCCTCTGGGGTCACTGTGCTGCAGGTCCTGGAGATCCTGGAGGGTTGCTCCTGGAGTCTGGAGCAGCAGCTCCCTCGGGCTCTGAGTGGAGATCTGAACACCTGGACAGGTAAGTGTTTGTGTTAGTTTTACCCAGAATCTCCTTTAACAGTCAGACTGAGTCTAATTCATATTTCGTGTTGCTCGCAGTGCCGACATCCTTCATCAGCTGATTCTGGAAACGTCTACATCAGTCCCAAAGTGCGGCCCCACCCCCTGCAGGTGGGCTGAAGTAATAACAGAAATTCCTGTGAGAATTTATGAACACTGACACAAATATATAAATGTGTGTTTTCTACAAACTGTAGCAGGAGGCTGTTATGCTGTGACATTACTGTGACATCATTGCTGTGACCTCTGACCTCTGCTCTGTGTTGAGGTATGAACCCTGATTTTAATCAAATTTAAGGGAAATCCATCACGCGCTCCCGTGAATGCTTGGTCACATGACCGAGTGTACGAGGCACTCTGTGACCTTTAGAGTAAGTCCCCCCCCCCCCCGCACACACAAACGCATGCATGCAGACACGTGCACATGCGCACACCTCTTATACACACACACATAAAAACATCTTCGTACCTAAGAATGCTCCATGCTTTTTATTTGTTTTTGTTTCTAATGTCTCTGTAAAGCACTTTGAATCACTTTGTTGTTGAATTGTGCTATACAAATAAATTTGCCATGCCTAAGAAGACAAAAAGATGTGACTGCTGAGAGGATTCTGATGGGATGTTACTGATTAGCAGGTGTGTGCGCTGACTAATGACCAGGCTTGCTCTGGTAACGTCTGTGTTCTGTGTCGACGACTCACAGCGTCTCGAAGCGGTTCTCCTCGCCGTCCAGGATGCCGTGGTACAAGTCGATCTCCTGCTCTAGCCGTTGCTTGTTGCTCAGCAACGTGTCGTAGTCGCGACGCTGCTGTTCGATTTCACTGCGTATGTCGGCTAGCTCCGCCTCCAGCTTGGCCACCACCGAGCCGAGATTCTGGAGCTCCATGTCGTGCCAGTGACGGGCGTCGCTCAGCGAGTTCTCCAGACCGCGTTTCTGCAGAGAGTGTATTTAACCAGTTAGTGGGAACTCGATCAGGTTATTGATCGCTTATTGATCTGTGCAGATCTTGCTTGCCATGTGGCTCACCAGGGCTCTGATAGACTCGGTCTCCGCCTGCAGACTCTGGATCTTACAGCCGGTGTCACTGCACTCAGCCTTCAGCGCCTCCACCTGTTCCTCCTCTGGACTCAGCTTGCTGCTCACGCACTGTGCCTCCTGCAGGACACACACCGCCACAGGTCAGACACGCCCACACACACACACCTTGGCACACCTGTGCAGGTGAGAGGACCTTACTTTACAGTCCAGGTAGGTGTCAGTCTCAGCCCTGCTCTTCTCCATCACTTTCTCCCAGTGGCTCCTGATATAGGCCAAGATCTGGTCCAGACTGGTTTCTATGGGCGCGTCGGGCTCGTCCACATCACGTCCCGCCATCTGACTGTACAGGATCCGCACATCCTGCTCAGAGAAGAAGTGGTCAGCTCACATGACCTTAGCCAGCTAAAGGAAGATCACACCTGCCACACGTGCTCTGAGTCTACTCTGACTCTACTGTGTCTCCGCTGTCACTCTTCTGACTCTACTCTGACTCTACTGTGTCTCCGCTGTCACTCTTCTGACTCTACTCTGACTCTACTGTGTCTCCGCTGTCACTCTTCTGGCTCTACTCTGACTCTACTGTCTCCGCTGTCACTCTTCTGACTCTACTCTGACTCTACTGTGTCTCCGCTGTCACTCTTCTGACTCTACTGTGTCTCCGCTGTCACTCTTCTGACTCTACTCTGACTTTACTGTGTCTCCGCTGTCACTCTTCTGACTCTACTCTGACTCTACTGTGTCTCCGCTGTCACTCTTCTGACTCTACTGTGTCTCCGCTGTCACTCTTCTGACTCTACTCTGACTTTACTGTGTCTCCGCTGTCACTCTTCTGACTCTACTCTGACTCTACTGTGTCTCCGCTGTCACTCTTCTGACTCTACTGTGTCTCCGCTGTCACTCTTCTGACTCTACTCTGACTCTACTGTGTCTCCGCTGTCACTCTTCTGAGTCTACTCTGACTTTACTGTGTCTCCGCTGTCACTCTTCTGACTCTACTCTGACTCTACTGTGTCTCCGCTGTCACTCTTCTGACTCTACTGTGTCTCCGCTGTCACTCTTCTGGCTCTACTCTGACTCTACTGTGTGTCTGCTGTCACTCTTCTGACTTTACTCTGACTCTACTGTGTCTCCGCTGTCACTCTTCTGACTTTACTCTGACTCTACTGTGTCTCCGCTGTCACTCTTCTGACTACTTTGTCTCCGCTGTCACACTTCTGACTCTAATGTGTGGCTGCTGTCACTCTTCTGACTCTACTCTCACTCTACTGTGTCTCCGCTGTCACTCTTCTGACTCTACTGTGTCTCCGCTGTCACACTTCTGACTCTACTGTGTGGCTGCTGTCACTCTTCTGACTCTACTCTCACTCTACTGTGTCTCCGCTGTCACAGTTCTGACTCTAGCTCTACTGTGTGGCTGCTGTCACTCTTCTTATTCTACTTTTTTTTACTTAAAAAAGCTTAAATTCTAAGATTTAGTTTTTCAGCCTTTCTCTAAATGGTGACATCATCTGCTGCCGCAGCTTAAATTGGGAGATTTTTGAACAGAGTTTGGTGGGACCTGCTCATGGTTGTGCTCCAGACTGCGTAGCTCCGCCCTCATGTTCTCCATCTGCTCCTCAAGCTCCGCCTTCGTCAGGTTCGCCTCATCAATCACTTTGTACAGCGAGCTAATCTCCTCCTCCACTGCCCGACGGAACGGTTGCTCGTTCTCGAACCTGCAGGGGGAGCCACAGTCACTATGCCTGCAGCTGATGGTCCTGGTTCCTGAGCAGAACTAGGACCACCAGCCGCAGGACAACATGGAGGAGAGACTCACAGGGCAGGAGGCTGGTTATTGATCACCAGATGCTCCATGTTGGGGTTGTTTTTTAGATAAAGTCTATGATCAGTGCTTAAAAATAATGAATAATGTGGTTGATGATTGTGTCTGCTGTACCCTCCAGCAGCCACACAAGGGCACCATGTGATCACCTGAGACCAAAAGAAACCATCACTTCACATTCACGCTGCTGTTTACTGACAGAAGGTCTGTCACTGATCACTGCCACATTTCAGCTCACTGCTGATCACAGTGTGAGTTTGACCTCTGACCTGTCCTTGAAATCCTCAGCGTTGGCCTGCACGTTCTCTGTCTGCAGCATCAGCCGGGCGTTGTCCAGGATGGCTTCACTGACCTGCACAGAGTGTGGGAAAACAGAGCTGAGAGTGGCTGCAGCCAGCGGGGGGCATCGTTATCTCCACGCGTTACCTTTAGTGTAACGCCCCCGCAGCCTAACCTGATCTCAGGTGATCCAATAAAAACAGCAGCAAGACTCAAACACCGAATACTTAGTTTCTGTTCTCACACCTCAGAACATGTTTATCTGTGGAGGAATCAGCTGACGTAACGTGGCTGCTCGTGCACGGCTGCTCGTGCACACTTTTTAGGTTCACTTTTTTGCCTCAGGTGACTTTTGTATTTTAGGATTTTTTAGGCGAGGCACGTGGACCGTACGCGTCATTGTCACCACGATCTAAGAAAGGAGAGGCCTGAGTTGACCTTTGACCTCAGAGAGCAGCATGCCGATAGGATGAAGGATGGTGTGGAGATGGAGCCAGGTGTTTAGACCCTCCCCCTCACCTGTCTGTAAACCTCCTCCCACTCCCTCCTGAGGGGTCCCCAAGCTCCGGCGCTCGAGGCCTTGCGGTCCAGGCAGAGGCGGATCTGCTCCTCCAGCTGTTGGTTCAGCTGTTCCAGCGCTCTCACTTTGTCGCGGTATTCCATCAAACAGCTGTTCAGTCCCGCTGCCGCCGCACCGCTCCCCGCTGCTCGCTCGCTGCCTCGGGGCAGCACTGGTGTTGTGCTGCTCCTCATCCCCTGCAGGAACACGCTGCTGATGCCCAGAGCTCGCCGTGACACCCGCGTCCCCAGGCCAGAGGGGACACTCGCTGGTGGGGTGGAGCCTACAAAGACGCCGCGAGGGGCAGAGGTGCCTGCCGAGCCCATTCTCCCGCAGGAGGCAGAGGGTGGACGCTCGGCGGCCGTCTGTCCGAGGAAGGATGAGCGGCGTCGGGGCAGAGGCATGACGATCAGCACCTGCCAGTGTCAAACCGCTCAGACCCGCTCGCTACCGGGATTTATGCGAGGATGGCTGCTCTGGAAACATGGCTGCTTTTGTTCAGCCAGCGTTTGTGTTTGGAGCTTTTGTTGAAACAAAGAGTCTGAAAGAGCTGAGGCAGCAGAGCGAGCACGCGGGGGGGGGGGGCAGGAAGGGTCCTGAAGCCTGTCTGGGTCACATGACACACACACACACTGTTTATAAACAGAGAGCAGATGAGGGTTAGATCATCACTGCTGTTTCAGATCAATAAAGAATATCTGCTGTTAAACAGGTAAAGAACTCTTTAAATAAAGTTTAGTAGAAACAGCTGCGATGAATAAACTTCCTGTTTTGATAAACAGACTTGTTCTTCATGTTTCCTGGGAAAACCCTCAAAACATGACACACGAGCACAAAAATGAAGGCAACGCCATTATTCATGAAGGTAATAAAGTTTAATCTACATGTTTAAATAAAGTTTCAGCAGCATGGTTTCTTGTTTGAAGCCAGATGTTGTCGTGGTGTCGTTGGGTTCCTAAAGCTCCAGGGGTTTTAGTGGGCGGAGCTCGGGCTGAACTGAGGCAGACGCATTCAGGTCTGAAAGGCAGCGGCTGCTCCTGAACCTGCAGGTGTGCTTCAGCATTAAGGCCTTCACAGGTGTTCCAGTTACACCTGCATGCGTGCTAATCCCCACGCCCCGCACACTGCTCCTGATTGGTCAAACTGCAGCTTCCTCCCAGCCTCATTCCACCGTAAGCTCAGAGAAGGTGGAGGAGTTCATGCAGTGGTTCGGCCTCTCTGCTGTGCTCCTGTAGAGGACGCAGTCACTGCTTCTTCGTCGCTGTTTTGCCCTCACAGTCTCTCACAGAGACCTGAACCCTTCGCATCGTCTCGCTAGCTGGCAGATGTTGGCCCAGCCGTTTTTAGCTTTGTGTAATCTTTGAGTGTTTGTCGCCGGGCCGTTACCATGGCAGCAAACACAGAGCTGTTTGTCTGCGTGGAAACACCTGGGCCGTCTGTTCAGGTTTTGTCAGATTGTTTGTGCTGAATCTCAGCAGGAAGTGCTTTGCGGTTGGCAGGAAGTGGTGAATGCCAACGCAGCAGTTGAAAGTTTCCCAGCTGCTAAAAGATGCGTTGGACTTCTGAGGGTAAAAGCCCGTCTCATCCACCCTGTAAAGCAGACCCAGTCATCACTTTCAGCTTCCAAACACCTTTAATCTGAACTCTGGTTTCTGGTGTCCAGATTCCAACCATGAATCCCTTTAGAAACCTGCTGCAGCGCCGTCCTCCAAACCTTTCAAGACAAATGTCTGCTCCCATCCTTTAGATCCACCTCGGACAGAAAGCTGCGTTTGTGGATCACGGTGTCGTACCTGGGAATATCACCTGAAGCTGGAGGAACACGTGTTTGCAGTGTGAGTGAAGATTCAGCTGCTCTGGATAGATTTGAGGAAGCTTTTGGAGATCAAACTCAGCCTCGACCTCCTAACTGTGCTTGACTTATTACGACAGCAGGGAGCTGCAGGAACACCTGCAATGGTCAGGTGGGACACGCCTTAAACCACAGTAAGTCATCATCAATCAGAGATCCAGTTCATAGGATAGTAGTTTCCAGCGTCGGACTCTTTCTGGTCCAGGTTCTGAGCACGCTCAGATCTGCATCTATAAACAACGTCAAAGATAAAAAGTCGGCGGTGGCGCCACTGAGCCAAGCACAGCAGAGCGTCGTCGGTCGTTAAAGGAAGCACCGCATGTAAGTGACGCTCGGGTGAACTGGTCCTCTCAGCTGTTTACAGCACCTGGCCGCTCAGAGCTCAGGTAACTGTGCCCCTCATGGCCCAGAGGTCATGTTTGCATGACCCAGATGTCACAAAGCACCTGACTCCTGGCCCACGTGAGGCACAGCTGCGACCGCAAGACGTCAGGCACACCCAACTGTGGCCCAGAGCTGCAGATGTGGGCCACATGTTGGCCAGATGTTCAGCAGGGGCAGTGCAGATGTATGTGCTCTGTGGTCACAGTGAGAACACACACACACTGACTGTGTTAGCGTGCACGTGTTGCGTGAGTGGGCAACGTGACTAATGAGTGATAAGAGGCGGCAGTTTCTTGGTTCAAAGCCCTCTGACCAGTGTGATGGGCGGGGCTTAGCACTTCCTCTGTGAGGGCGGCTGGCTGTTTTCTTCTGGGATCAACACCTCAGCTCGCAGCAGGATCCTGGAACAGGCCTGACCTTTGCGTTTGAGCACTGTGGCGTGCCAGTCAGCGAGCTTTTCTGGTTTTCACTTCTCTGTCTGTCACATTTTGTTTTTGTCCCAGTGACCCATGAGAACATGACACCACACAGACCTGAGGTCAGCTTCCTTTTTCTCAGCCTCCCATCACTGAGCCTCAGAGAGGATGTGATGTAATGATTTTGAGGTTAGAGAAAGAGACATGTCGCAATCCCCGCTGTAAAAACAAGAGTAAAATAAGACGATGGCGTCTCACAGATGTCTCGTCTGTTCTCTCAGACTCATTCATCTGCAGAGCCCTGAAACAGAATTGGTCCTAGCACTGAACCCTGTGGAACTCCATAATTAACCTCAGTGTGTGAAGAGGACTCTCCATTTACATGCACAAACTGGAGTCTATTAGATAGATATGATACAAACCACTGCAGCGCAGTACCTGTAATACCTACAGCATGTTCTAATCGCTCTAATAGGATATTATGGTCGACAGTATCGAACGCTGCACTAAGGTCTAGCAGGACAAGCACAGAGATGAGTCCACTGTCAGAGGCCATAAGAAGATCATTTGTAACCTTCACTAAAGCTGTTTCTGTGCTGTGATGAACTCTGAAACCTGACTGAAACTCTTCAAATAAGCCTCTGCAGATGATCTGTTAGCTGTTTGACAACTACTCTTTCAAGGATGTTTGATATGAAAGGAAGGTTGGAGATTGGCCTATAATTAGCTAAGACTGCTGGGTCTAGAGATGCTTTTTGAGTAAAGGTTTAACTACAGCTAGCTTGAAGGCCTGTGGTACATAGCTGATCATTAGAGATAGGTTGATCATATTTAAGATCGAAGAATTAATTAATGGCAGGACTTCTTTGAGCAGTTTTGTAGGAATGGGGTCTAAAAGACACGTTGATGGTTTGGAGGAAGTAATTATTGAAGTTAACTCAGAAAGATCAATTGGAGGAAAAGAGTCTAAATGAATATCAATGGTACTAAGAGTAGCTGTGTGTGTTGTACTTGTTCACTGCTGTGTGTGCAGTGAAGCTGCTGAGGTGTGTTTGCAGAACAAAGATCATAAACAGGATGAGAGAAGGAAGGATGTGAAGAAAAGAGTGCGACAGCGTTTCATCAACTTCCCCGTTTTTCTCTCACACTTTATTTTCATAACTCAGAAAACCAAAACATTTACATTGGTGTGACGCACACACACTCACACAAACACACAAACAGGGTTATATACAGCATTAGTCACATTTCAGCTTTGGCTCAGTTTCTGTTCAAACGCAGCGAGGAGACCGGTCCCGTCTCTGATACAGCAGCTAAAACGTCACATTTAAAAACAGCTTCATGTTTACTGTACAAGCAAGCCCTGAAAAGTCCTGGAAACACCTGGAAAAGTCCTGGCTCAGAAAATGATGTGGAGGTTTTACATTCTCATTACAAAGGTTTCTTTTTGTTTTCCCCAAAACTGTAAAAGCTGTAACCAGCAGGCGCGCCCAGCCTCCACCTGTCCTGTGCTCTGAGGTGAAGGTGTTCTCAGGTGAGCGGGCTATGACTGTCTGTGGGTGGATGTTAGGGTGAAGCAGCACATGTGTTGAATCAAAGCTTCTTAAAAACTCTTCCTGCAATCGAGGCGTCTGCTGTACAGCTGCCCTGGCACAAACAGGAAGTTACGCGGTGACGGTTTCTACAGCGACAGCGCCTGCGAGGTTTCGCTGTCAGACATCACCGAGGCTCGGGTAGAGCTCAGCGGGCTCCTGCTGGACTTGGTGGACAGCTGAATCTTGGTGACGGGTGGCACGCAGCGGCAGCAGCGCAGCAGGTGCACCACGTCACGGCGGAACCGTGAGCCCACGAAGACGTAGAGGAAGGGGTTGAGGCAGGCGTGCATGTAGGCCAGACTCTTCAGCACCTGCCCCGCCTTATCAAAGGCGTTCAGGTGATCGCAGTTCGTGATGGTGATGTTGGAGGCCTGCACCGCCTCCATCACCAGCACGCTGTTGTAAGGCAGCTGCGACACAACGAACGCCACCACCACCGCCAGGATGACACGCATGGCCTTGTGCTTCTGGAAGCCCTGGGTCTTGAGCAGCGTGGCGACGATGACGCTGTAACAGAAGGCCATGACGATGAAGGGCAGGCAGAAGCCCATGCTCACCTGCAGGGACAGTACCAGGATCTTGGTGTTGTTCCCCAGGTGGGGCGGGAACACCATACGGCAGTAGTCCTGCGTCCTCCCTTCCACCTTTGCGGGGGCAGCAAATACCAGCTCGGGCGTGGCAAGGAGCAGTGCAAGCAGCCACACCCCCGCGCACACCAAACGGCTGCAGCGCAGGCGCTCCACCTGCGAGTTGTGCGCCTTTGTGGTCTGCACGATGGCAATGTAACGGTCCACGCTAATGCAGGTAAGCAGCAACATGCTGCTAAACAGGTTCACCTTGTAGAGGGCGGAGTTTATTTTGCAGAGGGAGGTGCCGAAGATCCAGCTGTGCGACGCCTCGGCCGCCCACAGCGGCAGCGTGACCAGGAACAGCAGGTCGGCCACGGCCAGGTTCAGCAGGTACACGTCGGTCATCGTCTTCAGCCGGCGCCGGAAGTTCAGGTAGATCCACACCACGGCCAGGTTCCCGGCTCCGCCCACCAGGGCGATCATCCAGAAGAGCGGTGGCTCATAGTGACTCCTGAACACCCGCACCGACTCCCGGTCGCACAGCAAGTCGTCTCCGTAGTCCCCTGAGTAGTCATAGTTGTCAGAGGTGGCCGAAGGATTGAAAGCAGACGGCTCCTGATGGACAGAGACAGCACACCTGAGCACACCTGAGCACACCTGAGCACTCTGCTGATACATACTTGGATAAATCAATAAATAATCAGGGTTCGTTACCTCTGTGATCATTGTTGTGATGATGTCATCCATGGAGGTCACATTCATGGTGAAAAGGTCATCCATCTACAAACACAGGTGTTCGGGTTAGAAAAGGTGCAGCGAGTTTCACACAAACAAAACCTCCAAAAAGAGGAAACAAAATAAAAGAACAAGCTAAAGCCGCCTGGCGCCGCTCCTCCTACGCTCGCTGGTCACATGCTTTTTGTAGTTTGTGACATTGTTGCTGTTGACTCATGTCTGTGTTGCTTCACTTTCTGCACGTTGTTTTTAGTCAGTGTAGGACAAAGGACATATTTTTACTCTCTTTGAAGTACTTTTACTCTGTTACTCTGTTACAAACTGTATTGTACTTTTAAATAGTACTACTGAGCCCTGATCCTACACTATAAAAGTACCCCCGTACAATAGCTTTACCAAAATAAAAGCCTTGGGGTGAATATAAGTGCTGTGAAACGTGTAACCGTCAAACTCACAGACATTAAAGAACTCGTTTCTTTAAATGAAGCTGAGGATTAAAGCGGATCACGTGCTCAAACACTGAAAACTCGACTGTTTGAATGTTTCAGGCATAAAAATGAGTCCTCGGTTTGACCACTTTAAAGTTTAAGCTCTTCGTCTCACATAGGTCTGCACACAGAGTACCTAACTTTGAGTGTTTGGGTCATTTAAGACTGTAGTATTAATAATTTTACTGATCCCAGAGTACTTTAAATTCTCCAGACGTGTCTGTGAGTCACAAATATCCTGGTCCTCCTAGGACCTGCGTCCACATATGTGGACGTCACATTTTGGGTTATTTAGACCAAAATACTAAATTTTGCTCTACAGGAGCCTGATATCCACTTACAGGACATTATGCTGCTACTGTTCTATTGAAATGTAAAATGAAAGTCCTCATATGTGGATCTCATTTTTCCCAGAAACACAAATCTGGTAATTCTGTGTTTTACATTCATCGGGTCCCAAATAGCAAAGAGAAATTAAAAGTGCTGCAGTACAAGCAGTTATTTATCGTCGTGTGCCTGTTAGAACCACTAAAACCAGAAACATCATCTGAAATCTCAGAGTCTGTGGTGAGGCGATCTGAGATCTGCTCACAACTAGACTATTATGGGATGGTTAATGATGAAGTGAAAAACATCTTTACACTGCGCTCGGAAATCAAAGTCTGCAGCTCGCCACTTTCCCCATGAAACAAAGACCAGACACAGACAGACAGGCGTGGACTCACCGTCAGGCGTCTCGTCGTCTCTGGTGTGTCTCGCTGTTTGGCGCTTTTTGCACTCTAAGTCCGTTAGACCACAAAAGTGACGTATGAAAGCAGAAGTTACATCAGCTGTCTAAGAGGAGTGGCTACGATTTCATAACGAGTAGACAGTGAGCACGAACGCATCAACATCCCTGAATGTTAGACCCCCAGAATCCAATGATCCTGAATCCGAACCCTTGAGAATAACAACAAATATTTACTTACAGCTGGTTAGAGTTGTACAAACTCTGCTATTGGCTGATATTTCCATGTATCACAGCAACATGTAAGGAGATGACTTCTGCACAGCACTGTGGTACAAAGGAGGCCTTTTGTAGGTGCTGAGCTGTTTTGAGGAGAGTTTAAAGGAAAATGAAAAGAGAAGCTCGGACACCACAAAGAGGAAGTCGGGGAAAATCAGCTGGCTGAACCCGGGAGCTCCTAAGAACTGAAAACAGAAGCAGCGTCACACACCGGGACTCGCCCGGGCTCACATGGTGAAGCCTGAGAGGTTACCCAGAATGCAGTTGGTGACATTTCCTCAGGTTTCTGCTGCTCTGTGTCACAGACACGAAGCTGCTGCAGGTTATACTCACAGATCCGCCTGGGTGTGAAACTGATCTGGGTGCAGTTTGACTTGTACAACTTTCTACCTGAGCAATCAAAGACGACATTCACAGGTGGCCGCATGGCTGAAAGCGGCCGGCCTGGGTTTGAATCCAACCCGCGGCCCTTTGCCGCATCTCGTCCCTCTGCTTTCCTGTCACTCTTCACTGTAGCCTTCAAAATAAAGCCGCCCAAACAAATATTTAAAAACAACAAAGTCACAAAGCTAAAGCTAAACACACTGAAGAAATGATGACATTCGGCCCTGGTCTGTGCACCTGGAGGGGGGCACACTTCTTCCCAGAATGAGTGTAAGTGTTGGGGGGGGGGGTCAGATTTGTTGGGCTTTGTATGAATCATCCTGCCACGCTGAACCAAAACTACACACATTTAAATCGTTTCCTGTTTCAAACATCACTCTCACTGCCTGCCGACCACTGTATCCATGACAACAAACATTCCCTAATATCAGAGACAACCCACGACTGTCTCGCTCTGACCTAAACGCCCCCCTCCCCCCCTCGCTCCGGGCCGACACGGTGCCTCACGTCTGCAGTGAGAAGTGTTGTACCAGCTGGAGTGGTAGTAGTACTGAGGTATCTGTGGTCACACACACTGAACATGTTGTTCTTCTCTGCTTATCTCTACTTCCTGTTTAAGGTGACAAACACAGACTGGCAGCAGTTTCCGTGACTTGTGAGCACATTACCTTAAAGGGCTCCCGCACACCTTCAGCCTGTGAAAGCACAAAACCGGGACACAGTTCACGTCATGTCACCTGTGCACAACACGTGCTTCATACTGACAGGTAACAACCCCCAGTACAGAGAGATGACCCCAACATCCACACCACCCCCTCCGCAATCAGTGAGGCGGAAGAACTCCCTCTAAAACAGAACCAGGATTAGGGAGGGACTGAGCCTGATTCACTGGGAATCCCCGGCAGCCTACGTCTATTGCAGCATAACTAAGGGAGGATTCAGGGTCACCTGGTCCAGCCCTAACTATATGCTTTATCAAAAAGGAAAGTTTGAAGCCTAATCTTAAAAGTAGAGATAGTGTCTGTCTCCTGAATCCAAACTGGAAGCTGGTTCCACAGAAGAGGGGCCTGAAAACTGAAGGCTCTGCCTCCCATTCTACTTTTAAATACTCTAGGAACAACAAGTAGGCCTGCAGAGCGAGAGCGAAGCGCTCTAATAGGGTGATATGGTACTACAAGGTCATTAAGATAAGATGGGGCCTGATTATTTAAGACCTTGTATGTGAGGAGCAGGATTTTGAATTCTGGATTTAACAGGAAGCCAATACAGGAGAAATCTGCTCTCTCTTTCTAGTCCCTGTCAGGACTCTTGCTGCAGCATTTTGGATTAGCTGAAGGCTTTTCAGGGAGTTTTTAGGACTTCCTGATAATAATGAATTACAGTCGTCCAGCCTGGAAGTAATAAATGCATGAACTAGTTTTTCAGCGTCACTCTGAGACAGGATATTTCTAATTTTAGAGATGTTGCACAAATGGAAGAAAGCAGGCTTACATATTTGTTTAATATGTGCTTTGAAGGACATGTCCTGGTCAAAATGACTCCAAGGTTCCTCACAGTGTTACTGGAGGCCAAGGTAATGCCATCCAGAGGAAGAATCTGCTTAGATACCATATTTCTAAGGTTTTCAGGGCCGAGTACAATAACCTCAGTTTGATCTGAATTAAGAAGCAGAAAGTTAGCGGCCATCCAGGTCTTTATGTCTTTAAGACATTCCTGCAGTTTATGGATAAACCTTCTTGATTATGTAACAGAGAGAAGCGCTCTGAGGACCACCAACGTGGGCAAACACGTGTGTCTGTGAGTGTGCGGTCACAGCTTGTCATGCAACACTGCACAGTGTGAACTTGCTGTCACGCTATGCGGCTGATTCCTGTTTCACTGACGTCTGTCAAACACTTCCTGTTAGACAGGAAAAAACAGCCAGGTCACGTGACCTGATTTTCTCCTCATTTCTCTTCTGCTGTTAACACATATGGTTACCATAGAGACATGTGACCCCCCCAGCATCATCTGACATAAAAACAAATAAATGTTATAAAGATAAGATAAGATAACCTTTATTAGTCCCACACGTGGGAAATTTGTTTTGTCACAGCAGGAGTGGACAGTGCAAAAGTTATGCTGGACTTAAAAGCCAGATTTAAACTAAAACAAACAAAACATTTGGAGCTTTTATTGTGAAAGAGTGAACTGAAGTTAATCTCATGTAATCTGATAATCTGAACAGTGTGACGTCCGACAGACTTTGTGTAATCCTGAAAACAGGGAGCCGGTGTGGTTCGTGCTCTCGCCTGAGCTCTGTGCTGTCGGTTTTAAAGCCTCCTCTGGGGGCAGCAGAGCGGCCGGCGGGCTCCGAGGAGCCGAATAAGCCGTAGAAGAAGAAATAGGAGCGGATGTAAACAAAGAGGAGCAGGTGAGTTTTAGTGAGACGCTCCGCAGTCTCACCTGGGAGCTCATTTATTGATCTATTAGTGACGTATCGATTCGTTCCTGCTCTGAAACACCGTTAGCCTGCTAGCCTTCTCCGCGTCTTTGCATTTCCCGCGCGAGCCTAGCTAAAGCGGACGGCGAACGCGCTGCCCTAGATCAGCCAATCATTCCGCTTAACGTACGTTTCGTCATCAAGCAGAGGGGTTGGTACTCTAAGTACTCAGAGTAGTCAGAGTACTGGGACTGTGGAATAAAGTAGCATAACGAAGACTGCTGCTGATATCTGGACGGATGTTCGGTTCTGCTGCGCTCTGATTGGTCAGTGTTTGAATTCAGGCGGTTTTTTTTAGATAAATCCTATTTACACTGACTGTGTCCCAGCAGGGCCAAAGGACGGACCTCACACCGTGATGTCATGGTGATGTCATAGCGATGTCGTGGGTGAAGCAGCGGTACCGTGACATCAGCCCTGTGACCCTGCAGTTGGGGGGCGGAGCTGTGAGCTCCAGCCTGTACTGTGCTGAGGTGGAGGGCGTGGGGGCGGGGCTAGTGGAGTCCTTCCTGGTGGAGCTTTATCGCTGTAAGCTCTGTCAGTTCACCTGTGGCATCAAAGCCTCCATTAACAGCCACCTGCTGCTCACGCACCGCCCCAACGCCTATCTGGACGGGGCAGAGGCGGGGCTCCAGCAGGGAGCGTCACCCTATCAGCTAAAGGAGAGTGACGAAGATGAGGACTTCCTGCTCTACAACATGCTGGACAACCTGAGCCCGGCTACCTGTGACATCAGCAGTGAGGGCGGGCTGCAGGTGGCCCACACCTGTGAGGTGATAACCTCACACACACACAGAGAACAGAATGATTTTGAGCTTTTATTTTAAAAGGTGAAACAATATGAAGTTCATAGTCAGACGGTTATTTATGATTTAGCTTTTCAAATTAAGTTGAAATGTATTTATTTTTTGATTTATTTATCTTATTTTATTCTGAAGGTGTCCTTACACCTGGTAGCCACACCTTAATCTTGTGGTTTGTATGCAGGTCACCACACTCTTTGAGGAAGAGGAGCAGGAGGAGGACTCCTCCATCTTCACTCTGAAGGGGAGCACTTTATCCTCTCTGGCCGACACCCCTGCCTCCCAGGAGGAGTTGGCGCAGTCCGCCCACCTGATGACCCTTGGGCTGTGTCGGATCTCTGCAGTCAGAGCTCCTCCTCTTCCTTCTTCCTCACCGTCCACACAGCTCACGCAACCACATGACAGCAGTGCCAACAACAAAGCGAAGGCTCCGCCCCCCAGCCTGCTGTGTCTGCTCTGCCCATTAAAACTGCCGTCGCGGCGGCTGCTTGATATCCATGTCAGGTCACACCGTGCCAGCGGCGGTTTCGGCTGCGTGCGCTGCAACTGGATGGCCGACAGTTGGGAGGAGGTGGAGCATCACTGGAGGAGCCGCTGTAGCCAGAGGAGGAAAAGGAGGAGGGAGCGGGAAGAGAAGAAGAAGAAAACCGCGGTTGCGGTCTGTCACAGGAAGTTCGAAAACAGCACGCTGAGAAGCGCTCCTGAAAAACCACGGAAACACAGTGAGTGCCCAGCTCTGTACCATCGATCAGTAATCAATAAGAACACTAACACTGATCAGTTTTCTGCAGATGGATGGAGGAGCCAGCTGATTGGACGTGCAAAGCGTAAGGAGGCGGAGCTTCTTGACAGGTAATAATAACAATAGTAATAATAATAATAATAATAATACATTTTATTTAAAAGGGACACTGTACAGCAAATAAAAGAGGCATAAAACCAGGAAATAAACGTGATAATAAAAGAAAGTTTAAGAGCATGGAGAGGTTCTCTACAGTAGGCTGTCTTGAACAGGTGGGTTTAGAAGGTGGACTTTAAAAAAAGGGAATGAGGTGATGTTTCTGAGGTCGGGGGGGGGATTCCAAAGTGGAGGGGCAGAGCGACTAAAAGTCCCCCATAGAAACAAGACGAGAGGAAGGAACAGGAAGAGGAGGATCTGAGGCACCAGGATGGGATGGAGATCTGTACCGAACCAGAGAGGTATGGTGGGTGGAGAGAATGAATTGCCTTAAATGTACAGAGGAGTATTTTAAAATTAATGCGAAGTTTAACCGCCGGCCAGTGAAGCTGCTTCAGAATAGTGGTGAGTCCTAGTAATAATGCGGGCAGCAGCGTTCTGGACACGCTGAAGCTTGTTGATGGATTTTTGTGTAAGAGCGAGTTACAGTAGTCGATCCGACAGGTAACTGTGGACGAGGGTAGCAGGCGCATGTGGAGTGAAGAAGGGGCGGAGTTGGAAATATGCTGAGCGAGTGAGAGTTAAAGGATAGTGCACTGTCAAGAATGACAGCCAAACTTTTCACAGAGGGAGAGGTAGAAACTGATGAGTTCTTGATAGTAACAGAAAAACAGTTAGCTCTGGATAGCCATCATCTGGAGCCGACCGGGAGAAGCTCCGAGTTTTTGCTGTTGACTTTAAGAAAGTGGGAGGAAAACCATGAACTAAGAGAATCTGAAATGATTAAAAACCAGTTTGAATGTCTGTCAGCCAATCGGAACACAGCCTGTGTGCGTGTTTGTTTTCAGGCAGGCCAGCAGAGCTAGGGCCGCATCACGGCCGGTCACCATGGAGACCACGAGGAAAACCACAAGGAGGACGAACGGAGACGGCGAGCAGCTGACAGCAGAGAGCGGGAAGCAGACGGGCTTCAGCTGCTCGCTGTGCCACAGGTAACCACGTTACCCATAATCCCTCACTGCACAGAGTCACGTGACCTGGTGATGTCATGGCATTTCTTCTCAGCAGGAAGTTCTCCTCTAAACTGACTCTGAGGCGTCACCTGGGCGTTCATGGGGGAGAGAAACCGTTCACCTGTCCTCACTGCTCCTACAGCAGCCGGCTGAAGGCCTCACTGCTGCAACACCTGAGGACTCACACCGGTAACACACACACACACACACCTGAAGACTCACACCGGTAACACACACACACACACACCTGAAGACTCACATGGGTAACACACACACACACACACCTGAAGACTCACACGGGTAACACACACACACACACACCTGAAGACTCACACCGGTAACACACACACACACACACACACACCTGAAGACTCACATGGGTAACACACACACACACCTGAGGACTCACACCGGTAACACACACACACACAAACACACCTGAAGACTCACACGGGTAACACACACACACACACACACACACACACCTGAGCACTCACACAGGGAACACACACACACCTGAGGACTCACACCGGTAACACACACACACACCTGAAGACTCACACGGGTAACACACACACACACACACACACCTGAAGACTCACACCGGTAACACACACACACACACACACCTGAAGACTCACACGGGTAACACACACACACACACACCTGAGGACTCACACAGGTAACACACACACACACACCTGAGGACTCACACCGGTAACACACACACACACACACCTGAGGACTCACACGGGTAACACACACACACACACACACACACACACCTGAGGACTCACACAGGTAACACACACACACACACACACACCTGAAGACTCACACAGGTAACACACACACACACACACCTGAAGACTCACACGGGTAACACACACACACACACACACACACCTGAGGACTCACACAGGTAACACACACACACACACACACACACCTGAAGACTCACACAGGGAACACACACACACACACCTGAAGACTCACACCGGTAACACACACACACACACACACACACCTGAAGACTCACACAGGGAACACACACACACACACCTGAAGACTCACACCGGTAACACACACACACACCTGAAGACTCACACGGGTAACACACACACACACACACACCTGAGGACTCACACGGGTAACACACACACACACACCTGAGGACTCACACCGGTAACACACACACACACCTGAAGACTCACACGGGTAACACACACACACACACACACACACACACACACACACACACACCTGAGGACTCACACCGGTAACACACACACACACCTGAAGACTCACACAGGTAACACACACACACACCTGAGGACTCACACGGGTAACACACACACACACACACACACCTGAGGACTCACACCGGTAACACACACACACACCTGAAGACTCACACGGGTAACACACACACACACACACACTAGCACTCACACAGGTAACACACACACACACCTTAGGACTCACACAGGTAACACACACACACACACACTAGCACTCACACAGGTAACACACACACACACCTTAGGACTCACACGGGTAACACACACACACACACACTAGCACTCACACAGGTAACACACACACACACACACACACACACTAGCACTCACACAGGTAACACACACACACACACCTTAGGACTCACACAGGTAACACACAGAAAGCTGAGAGCCCTTGTCATGTGACTGTCAGGTGACGTTGTGCGTCCCGTGTGTGATCTCAGGTGAGAAGCCGTACAGGTGTGCAGAGTGTCCGTATGCGTCCATCGATCGCAGCTCTCTGCTCCGACACTACAGGACTCACAGCCAGGAGAAACCGTACAGGTGTCAGCACTGTGACTACAGCAGGTAACACACCTGACACGCACCTGGTGCACACCTGTGCTCCCACAAACTCTGCTGCTCGAGTATTTCGAATAATAGAAAATTAAATTGAATGTGACTCATAAATCGAAGGGTTTATCTGTGTTTTCACGGATGTTGTTTGCAGTTTGGAAACCAATGAGCAGTTCGTCCTGAAACACCTGTGTCAGGATTCATTATTGATCAGTATTGATGTGTGATCTGATTAATCTGTGGAAAAACTGATAGATTACTAAAGCAATCGGTAGCCCTGTTTTTGTTTTTCTCAACAGCATCCAGAAGAAGAGTTTGGATCTCCATGCTCGCCGCCATCACACTGGTGAGGCGTTCCCATGTCAACAGTGCGACTACTCGAGCCCGGACCGCCAGCTGCTGCTGAGACATGTCCGCAGACACCACGCCCCCTCCCAGCAAGCTGCGTTCTGAACATGCGCTGGTGTGACGGGGCTCGGCACAAAGTTTTATTTGTGGACTTTTTTAATGAAAATAAAAGCTTAGAAAAAATAGTTTCTGTTCTTATTTATTCACTCTCAGACCTTTACTTTGAAAATATGAAGGCCTTAAACACTTTTTAACTTTGAAAAGGCCTCAATGAGCACATAAGGCTGTGACAGTCAGCTGATTATTAATCAGTGAATACTAGAATACTATTTTCATTGGAAATAACTGACCAACGTGAGTGAAGCAGCTGACGTCTCACCTGCTGCTCACCTGGACTCAGTGCTCAAAATTAGCCAGAACTGAACAGGTTCTGATTAATCAGGAACCAAAAACGTAACTCTGAGCACACGTCAGGGGGACGGACAACGAGCATCAGACTTTGTGCTTCAGTAATGTGTGCAATAAAACATGTTTTAGCAAAATCTTTTTTCAAATACAATTTAAAAACAGATTCCACTCCTCATCTGCATTTCCTGTTAGCTCACACATTAGCTTTGTTTCAAGTTTCACTTCCAGCAGCGAAATTCTGCAGGTCAAAACTGCACATAAGATAAACTAAATCAATTCAATTCAGTTTTATTTATACAGCACCAAATCACAACAACAGTCGCCTCAAGGCGCTTTATATCGTAAGGTAGACCCTACAATAATACATAGAGAGAAAAACCTAACAATCATATGACCCCCATGAGCACTATGAGCAACAGTGGGAAGGAAAAACTCCCTTTTAACAGGAAGAAACCTCCAGCAGAACCAGGCTCAGGGAGGGGCGGGGCCATCTGCTGTGATTGGTTGGGGAGGGGGAAGGAAGACAGAGATTGAATAAAGAAAATATATTTTTATTAAAAAAGTAGAGTAAATAAATACAGATTACTGAAAATGCTGTGTGGCAGAGGTAATGGTATATACATGTACAGTAACTGTAAATGAACAGTCCCATATTTCAGCAGCTTGTAGCTAACTCTCGGATTAGCTAACACATATAGCATTTCTGTGAGTCTTCTGGTCCTTAAAAAAACTGCGAAGTATCCAGGTGGTCAGATGTAAGGGGCTCTGTGATTGGTTACAGAGAATTTGCACTGTCGCTTTTTTTCACCCGGGTTATATTTATTTATTCATTTATTTATTTTGTCAGGAAAAAAGAGAAGCTTTCTAAACATCCGGCTTTAAGTCTACATTTTAGAGACATAAATGAGGAGCTTTTCACAAATGTGTTTCTATCTATGGTGTCTTCTTGTTTTTCATTCAAACTGTTTCACTGACTTCTCTTATTAAAAAATGTTTTTAAAAAAATTTGTAATCATTTTTTTTATTTTTTTTGTATTATTTTTGGTCCCACGGTAATAGATGTTCCAGCCATGTATTCCAGCCTTAAACCTAACCTTATCCATAACCCTAACCAGCAGTTAAATGGCGTAAAATAATGTTTTCCAAAGCGATTTTAGGATAATGACCGAACATGTGTAGATTGAGTCCAGAGGGTTCTCATGTGTTCTCCTTTTTCCGATGTTGTCATTTAGGAACGTGTTGGGTAACTGAGAGCGTAAAATGTTGACGATTTGTCACCGAGTGTAAAATATTACGCTTAGGGAGTGAGAACGTGTTGGGTTTCTCAAATCTAAGGGGCGCCAACCAAAATTCCTCTTTAAGAAAGAAATGTTTAATAATCACATTCTGTTTCATAAGAACTGTGCTGCCTCGGCCAAATCTAAATACTATTGTGGTTTATTCTATTCTCGTGCATGTAACCCAAAGTTCCTTTGTTTAACAATATTCCTGCATCTCCACACTCTTTTCCTTCTCTAACCTAACCCTCTCTTGTATCCTTTGCAGCTCTGTATCCACCTGCAGCTTGAGATCTGTAGTCTTTGTTTACCATTTACTAATGTTCACGTTTCACTCTCCCCTCAGTATCAGATGTATCAGTAATGATTCAAGAGTCTAAATCATCTCCCCAGGGACCCTCTTCCCACTGTCCTAGTCTAAGCTTTTCTTGGTGGTGGACTTCCAGAGACGCAGACCCACCACACTGACACCGGTGAACATCCAGGGAGTGGACATTGAGATAGTGGACTCTTATAGGTACCTGGGTGTTCACCTGAATAATAAACTGGACTGGAGCCACAACACTGATGCTCTTTACAGGAAGGGTCAGAGCAGACTCTACCTGCTGAGGCGGCTGAGGTCATTTGGAGTCCAGGGAGCGCTTTTAAAGACCTTCTATGACTCTGTGGTGGCATCTGTCATTTTTTACAGTGTGGTGTGTTGGAGCAGCAGTTTATCAGCAGCTGAGAGGAAGAGGCTGGATAAACTCATCAGGAAGGCCAGCTCTGTTCTGGGATGCACCCTGGACCCAGTGCGGGTGGTGGGAGACAGAAGGACTCTGGCCAAAATAACATCTCTGATGGACAGAGTCTCCCAGTCCATGCATGTAGATGTTGCTGCAGAGCTGCTTCAGTGACAGACTGCTGCATCCTCGATGCATGAAGGAGCGTTTCCGCTTGTGTGAAATTAAAGGATTTTTCTATTCTTACCTCACTGGTCCCTCTTATTACCACCATTATTGACTCTTTTCTCGGTACTGGGACTGCTCCTCCATTATTGAAAGTTCACTTCCTGTGTCTGCCGGTTTTCCTCAGATGACACTCAGCTGTATATTTCCTCCAAACCCAGTTTCAGCCTTCCACCCATCCCCCTCTGTGACTGCCTCATGGAGGTTAAATCATGGCTCTCCTCCTATTTTCTCAAACTCTGTAGTAATAAAACTAAAGTTTGTCAGCACAGCTTCCACTCTAACCATATCCCACAGGTTTTCCATTGATAGTGGCAGCTCCTCCAACCTGCCCTCTCCTCAGGTGTCGTTCCACTTTCTGCTTCAGAATAATGCTGTCATACGTATCCCTAACCTGGGCAATCCCTGCTTGTGTGAGTCACTCCACGTTGCCGTTCCCTCTCATTCTCGTGGGTCTTCATCTGCCGTTCACCCGATTGTTCCCTCTGCCCGTCTCACCACTATGGGGAAGAGTCCCATCTGTTTAAACTGGCTCACCCTCTCTGACATTGACTCCAGTATTGTTGTCCAATGCTGGTTTTTACTACTTGTCTTTTATGCTTGGTATGGTTGGGTTTAGTAGGGCGCCAACAAATAAAATGTATTGAGATACTGAGATTATGACGTCTCGCTGTGACACTGCACAGATCTCTCCTCTTCATGGTTGTGTCTTTGAGCCATTTCAGTGGAAGAACAAACTGACCTCTGAGCTCTGAACGCTGAAAAACAAAACCATCCGTTTTCCCCTCTGTCCTTGACTAATGGCATGACTTAATGATTTGGCTCATTTCTAGGACTTGGACAGGAAACACTGTGACCTATAAACGAACATCTGACTGTGTTTTCACTAAAAGCTCATTAACCTCAGAAACGGCCCACATTAACCTGCAGCAATCAGGTCATATCTGATCCAGATGTTTACTTCTTCTCCGAGTGCAGAGAGTTAATGGATCGGTCAACTCGATAATGCGCCGCCATCCATCGATCAGGCCAACATAAAGAGCCGCAGCCTGACCGAGCCGGCACGCAGAGCCAACTAAGAGAGCTCGAGCCCACATCCAACCGATCCGGTTAGCGTTCAGCATCATCCGACGGAAATCCTGTTAACGCCACACGGACGTCCTGCCGGCATCCGGCTGCCATCGCAATGAGTCACATCCACTCGAGCAGGAAGTCAGCTCTGTGCCCTCTGGGTGGAAACTGCACTGAGCACCATCACCAGGTTAGGATGTCTAAACTGCTCCACCTGCCTGACCACGCCCCTACACAGAGTGCTCACGCCCAGTCTCACCTGTTTCCTACCGTGGATGTCCCGGACCACGCCCACTACATCATTGGCTCAGTCATCCTGTTGGTAGGGGTAACAGGCATGCTGGGAAACGCTCTGGTCATCTACGTGTTCTGTCGCAGTCGGACGCTGAGGTCGCCCAGCAACCTGCTAGTGGTTAACTTGGCGGCCGCCGACTTCCTGATGTCCTTGACACAGTCTCCAGTCTTCTTTGTGGCCAGCCTGCATCGCCGCTGGGTGTTTGGGGAGCTGGCCTGCGAGCTGTACGCCTTCTGCGGTGCTCTCTTTGGCATCACCTCCATGATAACGCTGACGGCAATTGCGGTGGACCGTTGCCTGGCTATCACGCGTCCTCTGGCGATGCTGGGTGGGGTGAGTCATCAGAGAGTGTTGGTGGTGGTGGCAGTTGTGTGGCTGTACTCTCTGGGCTGGAGTCTGCCGCCGTTCTTCGGGTGGAGCGCCTACGTCCCTGAAGGCCTGCAGACATCCTGCAGCTGGGACTACATGAGCTTTACAGCTGCTGTACGCACTTACACCCTCCTGCTGTTCTCCTTCGTCTTCTTCATCCCGCTCGCTGTCATTGCTGCGTGCTACTTTGCCATTTTCCGGGCAGTGCAGCAGGCGGGGCGGGAAATAGAGCAGCTGAACTGTGGCGAGGTCAACAAGGCATATGAGCGTCTGCGCAGCGAGTGGCGAATGGCTAAGGTGGCTCTGGGAGTAATCCTGCTCTTCATCGTTTCCTGGTCGCCATACTCTGTGGTTGCTCTCACCGCCACCGCTGGCTACGCACACCTGCTGACTCCATACATGAACTCGGTGCCAGCTGTCATCGCCAAGGCCTCTGCCATCCACAACCCCATTATCTATGCCATCACACACCCAAAGTACCGCGCTGCCATTGGTCACTATGTCCCTTTTCTTCGCAGCGTGCTACGGCTGCAGGAGAAGGACCTGCGCTCCTCTTTCAGCTCAAGCGCCACTTCGTCTCGCTGTACCACTTTTACCAGCTCGCCAAAAGGTCGACTTAATGCCGGCGTCAGGACCAATGGCCACCAGGCTCAGAACCGCCTATCCTCAGTGTCTGACAGCAAGTCGTGCTGGATGGAGAGCGATGCTGACGGCTCGAGCAGAAGATCAGAGAGGCAGGCGTTCTCAGAGGTCACCGCTAACCCCTTGGACTCCGTCACACCGAGGCAGCACGTGGGCCACACCGACGCCAGTTCATGTGACGGTGCCGTGCTCGAGGCCAAACTTCCTCTGTGATGCTGCTCTCGTGGTTCTGCTCTTACTGGTCAAAGGTTTTGATCAGATGGAGAGACGAAATGAGATCAGGGAGTGATGCAGGCCTTTGATGGTGATGACATCACTGTGTTACTCACGGTTACGCAGCTGATTGGAAACTTGAGCTTCATGTGAATATTGATTGATTTTCCTGTGATCGATTCGGTTTTCTGATTAATTTGTCAGTAAAGTTCAGTTCAAGCTAAATTTCTTCAGGTTTTTTTTTTTACCACAGAAACATGATGATGTGTGAGGCGTGATTGAAATTTGAAATCTGCAGCAGTGTTTGAGCATCAACATCTCCAAAACTTCTAAAGATCAAACCCTGAAATGTTAAAAAAGCCGGATTGTTGTTTTTTACCTTCAAATGAACCAGGATGTGTAATGCTCCAAATTATATGCAAAAATAAAAAATGAAAGCCGCCCTGTAAAGTCTCATTATTAAGCACACACTGGTAAAGAATCAACTAGTGACAATTTGTGGATGCTATATAAATTAATTTCACAGTACTGTAAAGCATGTAGAAACTCTTTAACATGGGACATTAAGAACATGCACCACTGGGTGCGATCTTTCGTAAACATAAAGTTTCATTTCATCTATATGCTGATGATTGCCAGCTTTATTTTCCTTTCAGTCGTTCTGATAGCTCCACAATTAGACTCCTGCTTGATTGCCTTAGTGATGTTAAGTCATGGATGGCTCAAAGCTTTTTAAATTTTAATGAACGTAAAATGGAAGCAATTCTGTTTGGGCCGAATCGTTCCTCTGATATCCCTGATGTTGACCTTGCTGCTCTGACCCCTCACCTGAAGAGCTCGATTACCAATCTTGGGTTAAAAATCGACTCTGCACTTACTCTTGATGGCCACGTGAATGCGGTGGTGAAATCATCATTCTATCATCTCAGGCGTCTGTCGAAGGTTAAACCTTTTCTTTCAAGGCGTGACTTGGAGACTGGTATCCACGCTTTTATAACCTCACGCTTGGATTATTGCAACTCCCTTTTAATAGGGGTTGGACTGGGCACTCTGACACGCCTGCAACTAGTCCAGAATGCTGCGGCACGGTTTTTATCTGGTAGAAGGACATTTGAGCACATTACTCCGGTTCTGGCCTCCCTGCACTGGCTTCCAATTGAATTTAGGATTCATTTTAAAGTTCTTTTATTGGTTTTTAAATCTTTAAATGGTCTGGCACCTGCGTATCTGTCTGATTTGCTGAAGCCCTATGTCCCCACTCGTTCGCTCCGGTCAGCTGAGCAGCTGTTGCTCTCAGTCCCCAAATCAGAGTTGAAACTGAGAGGAGACCGAGCGTTCTCTATTATGGGTCCTGAGCTAATCTTCCTCTTCACATTAGGCGATCGACATCAGTGATGGTGTTTAAATCCAGATTGAAAACGCATTTTTATTCACTGGCTTTTGATTCAGTGGTTGACTGACTTGTATTTTATTGTTTTCACTATGTTTATTATTTTATCGTATTTATTATTCTTATGGTATCTATTATGTTTCTGTTGTTCAGCACTTTGGTCGGCCTTGTGTATTTTTAAAGTGCTATATAAATAAACGATGATGGTGATGATGTTATTTTCATTTGACGTTCATGCTGCACCACAAAAACAAAAATATCAGCAGATGGTTGCATTCAAATCACTGTAGTCCAATCATCTTCTTGCCCACCTTCTTTGAGCCAATTAGCCTCCACTCTGTGTGGTTTAAATCTGTGTGACTGTCATTAGTGCAGCCCACCTGCTCCCCACCTCACAGACGCCTCAGAGCTCTGTTTGAGCCTAGATCTATCTATCTATCTATCTATCTATCTATCTATCTATCTATCTAGATAGATAGATAGATAGATCAGTAGAGCAGAAAACATTAAACCGCTTGTCCATTTTCTCCTCCTTTCTTCTTCATCACTTCCTTTTCTCCAAATCTCTTTCCTCTTCTGTCCTTCTTTCCTGTCTCCCTCTGGTGCAGTGGTGCCCCCTGCTGGTCTCCCCTGGCCTCCTGCAGCTTTAATGTCAGCTGTGCATTTGTTGTTGATGTGAAGCAGCTGTGAATAAAGTTTGAGTGGATTGAATGCAGCCTGCTAATCTGTAAGATTAGCAGTGTGTTCTGTGTTAGCAGATTAGTTCTGTGCTGTTAATCCAGTTTCAGCCATTATGGCGGACAGGAGGACCACAGTCCTGCTCTCAGGTACGTCCAAACTTTCTTCCTCTTTATCGTAGCTTCAGAGTGTGAGGAAAGGGCAGCTCGAGACTCGAGAACCTACAGATGGATTACAGTCAGATTACTGAGCTGTTAATCTGAAAACAGTCTGAATCTGTTTCTGGTTTCAGCTGAAATCAATTCAATTTTATTGATCTATATAGCTCCAAATCATAACAGCAGTCGCCTCAAGGTGCTTTATATTGTAAGGTAGACCCTACAATAACACATACAGTCCATTTTTAAGAATCAGCTTCCCCCTGAGCCGGCCCCAAATCATCTGATCACAGATTGATGTTTGTGAGATTAAACTTTAATCTGAAAGTTTTAATTGGAGGTATTGATACTCCACGTCTGATGGAGTCATGTGACTCAATGTATCAGGTGAACGAAGGCCTGAAGTATCAGAGCATGATCAGTGGGATCGGGGTCAAATGGCCTGGAGACTAAGTTAATGGACCTTTGTTTGTGTGTGTGTGTGTGTGTGTGGTCAGTGCTGCTGTTTGCGTCTGCGGCGGCGTTCGTGGAGGAGCTCGATGATTCGTGAGTTCAAACTGAATGTTGAATTTAACTGACTTTAGGTTGATGATCAGTAATCACTAATCAGGCTGATTGATCGTCTTTTCAGCTTCATGGAGACAAAAGGAGACGATGAAATCTGGCTCATCAAGGTACAGATGAGTTTACTCTGTGTAATGTGTGTACTTATTTTTATTTGTACTTATTAATAATAATACTAAACACTACGTGTCTGCAGCAGCAACACAGAATGCAGCAGCGTTAAAACACAACCGAACAAGAAGAACCAAGAACACGAAAAGCACTGCATGGTCTCGGCGGGGTGGGGGGTGATCAATGATCACTGATTAAGAGGTTGTACAGATTGGTAATTGTTTGCCCAGGGTAAAAAAAAAATATGATTAGGATCAAGAACAAAGACTTAATCCAAGTTCAGTTCAAAGACAGTAGAAATCTGAGGCCACCTGAGCATACCTGCAGATTAAGTAACTGAGGGGAAACAGATGCAAGCTGAACAAGTCTGAGGATGGAGCCGAGCGGTACTCCACGTGATAAAGAACACGTCCGCACTGACTCTGTTTGATAAAAGCACAAAAAACACAGGTGACGTTCCACCTGCATCACAGTCGGGTCCAATCAGAGCAGAGCGATTTTGCTTTGAAAGCAGAGAGAAATCTGATATTGGACGTTAGTAACATCCTCTGAGACTGTATTGCGGTTCATTTCAGAGTACTTGTCATGCAATTGTGTATCTTCTGAGTACTTCTTGAGTGTTTCTGAGTGTCGTCTGCCCCTGTCGTGTCTCGCTGCAGTTTTACGCCCCCTGGTGTACGTTCTGTAAACAACTGGATCCGGTTTGGCATCAGATTGGATCAGAATATAGGAGTCTCGGCTCTCCGGTCCACGTCGGCAAATCAGATGCAACTGCCAACACCGGTCAGTCACTGTAAAAATTAAAGCACTGATTTACCAGCAAATTGTTGTCTGTGACTGTCAAAATAAAAGCCCAGAGGTCAGATGTGTTCTCTCTGTCTGAAGGTTTGGCCAAAGAGTTTCGCGTCAGAACGTATCCAGCCATCCTTATGTAAGTCCTCACTGTGACGTCACACACACATCAGATCCACTGACTGAAACCGCAGCTCCAAACACCACAAGGTGTTTCATTTTACACCATCAGATGCACCTCAGTCAGGTGGCAGAGATACACCATGGTCAGGTGTGACAGGTGTGACAGTGATGCAGGCATGCTGCAGATCTTTAACCAGCTGTTTCCTGTTTCCAGGTTAAAGAAGAATATAAAATATAATTATTCAGGCGTGAGAACCAAAGATGGAATAATGGACTTTGCTAATCGGATTGCTGGGTGAGTTTAGACAGCCGACACAAAATAAGGGAAAATGATGTTTAACATGACGGTGATGTCACAATGATATCACATTGGGAATCTGTCTTATTGCTCAGGCCGCTGGTTCGATCACTTAGTAGTGTGCAGCTCTTCCAGCACGCCATGAGCCGCCATGATGTCATGTTTGTTTATGTAGGAGCCACGTCACCGCTAAAGGTACACACACACACACACACACACACACACACACACACACACACACACACACACACACACACACACACACACACACACACACACAACTGACCTGTGGTGTGTTTCAGGGAAACTACACGTCAGTCGCTGAGCAGCTGATTGTCCACACTTACTTCTTCTCAACCAGCAGAGACGTCCTACCGAAGGTCAGAAAACTCTTTCGTCTGTTGGTCAAACGTGTCCATCACCTGATCGAGCTGACCTTATCCACATGCTGAGACAAAACTTTTTAAAACACTTTAAAAATCCCCCCTATGTCCACAAGGTTTCAAAATGTGGTGGACATCCAGCAGCAGGTGTAATATTTTCCTGGAACGTCAGTGTGTTCCTTTAAAAAGACACGTTTATACTCATCATTCCCACCCTGGAGGAACATGTCTGCGTCCAAGTCTGTAGATAATACGGAGCCCTGCAAGGGACATGGGAGAAAAAAAAATTACAATGAACTTTTGCGAGAGCTCTCAAAACTAACTCTAATAATCTGTGTCCGTAGATAATCTGTGTCCGTAGATAATCTGTGTCCGTAGATAATCTGCGTCTGTAGATAATCTGCGTCCGTAGATAATCTGTGTCTTTATCTGTAGATAATCTGCGTCCGAGTCTGTAGATAATCTGTCTTTATTTCAGGCGGTGTCTCTGTCCACTCTGCCTGCTGTGGTGGTATTTAAAGATGGGACTTACTTCACCTACAGCGGTGAGTTAATTTTGATGAACGGGCCAACAGAACTCTTTCTCGTGGAATATTAAATAACAGCAAAAAAGCTACAGCTCTGCACAAATGTCTTCAGCCACCAAAACTTGTTTTTACAAAAAAAATTGAAAATCGTGTTGTACAGCTACAACACAGTAACTTCACACAATAAAGTCAAAGGAGCTTGCAAAGAAAAGCGTCTGGACTTCTTTAAGTTGCTTGAAGACGTTTCACCTCTCATCCGAGAATTTTCTTCAGTTCTAAGGTCAAATGGTGGAGAGTCCCAGATTTAAACCCAGTGGGAGTTTCCCCCCAAAGAGGGACAAAAGGACCCCCTGATGATCCTCTACCTGATCACATGAGCCGGGGTGTGGGTCACAATCAGCCAGGGTGAGAGGTGAAACGTCTTCAAGCAACTCAAAGAAGTCCAGACGCTTTTCTTTCCAAGCTCCTTAGACTACGATGACCTGGATGACTGAGAACCTTCACAGACATACTTCACACATTAAAACATACATGGTCCTGCACACACTTTAGCTCTGAACTGTAAATATTAACTATAAAAACAATGCAATTTTAAAATGAAGACAGCAAAGGGAAACAAGAATTGTTTAGTCAGTCCTGCCTGCTGAGTTCTGGACCAGATAGATAAAATAACACCAATATTTAATATTGTTGATGAGGGAACCGATATAACCTCCTCAGAGAAGCTATCAGGACCACAAACAAGAAGCTCAGTTTACCAGGACTGAGAACGAAGAAGTCTGAAGATCCATTAAAGTGTTCACTCAGGTTTAACAGAAATACAGCTGAGCATCACCAGCGTAGCAGAGCTGTGTCAGTGCTGAATCTCACTGTGCACCCAGCTGAAGGACACTGACTGATAGTAGGGAGAATCTGTAGGAGGAGTAATGTCAGCAGGAAGAAGTGCAGGTGTGTGACAATGAGATCCATCATGGAAGTCAGGTTAAACTAGGCTAAAAGGATCCAGGCTTGAACTTTGAACTGATCACAGTCATTGGAAGTTGTGGCAGTAAAAGCAGACTGAGGAATCCTTTGAAATAAGATGTCTCACATCTTGTGTGGTTGATGTGGTTAGTAACTCCGTCATGTGCACATGGAGCTTTGTGGTTTGTATCTGCTGTCAGCTCTTCTGAGAAAACGCTTCTGTTACAAATCAGACTGACATGGGGAATTCATGCATTTGCTGTGTGCATTTCACCTGACTTAAACAAGCTGCTTACTGTCTTTCAGAGGAACGTGACGGGGACCTGAAGTTGTGGATTAACAGAGAACGATTCCCAAACTTCTCCCAGATCGACAGCTACACTCTGTATGCCATGGGAGAGACAGGTACCACAGAACACCTGAGTGCACTGTGATGTCATCAGGTACCTTCAGCCAAAGCACTGAACAACTTTGACTTTGGAAACAGACCCATCTGTTCATGGAGTTTCCTGTCAGGGAGACGCTCACCTGAACAATAATGAAACTGGAAGCAGGCGGGTCTGTTTGGGACAAAGCACTGAAATGCCTGGATTTCACTCACTGGTTGCTGATTGGCTCAGGTGCAGTGACTCCGCCTCTGTCCTGCAGGTAAGCTGGTGCTGTTGGCGTTGGTGGAGGAGAAGCACCTGTGTGAAGAAAGTCTCAGGTAACCCCATCTGCTCTCTCTCTGTTCCCTCTGTGCAATATTCTGGTGGTTGTGCAGTTACTGTCCCATCCTTAGTGACCATAGCCCCTCCACCCTTATTTATTTATGATTTTATATTATTGTCCTTGTACACACCCCCTCAATGTTTCTGTAACTCATATACCATGAATATAGTGTACTTATATTACTTATATTGTTTTTTTCCTTTGTATGTTGTTTTCTTTACTTTTGCATCTTTGTGGTCTTGCATTCGAATTGTGCTGTGCAAGCAACTGCACAATGATAATAAAAAGTATCTAAGTACTCATCTTCAGGGTAAAATTTACCTGCAACTGTGCTCTGAAGCACTTCCTGTCACCTGTTCAGGTATAAGAGTCTGTTGGAAAGTGTGGCTGCAGAGCACAGAGAGATCTACAGCAGGTCAGACTTTTATTCTGAAAAGTACAGGAAACAGGGCGCGAACTCCGAGCTCATTCCCTCTCTACCTTTCTCCGCCCACTCTTGTCTGACCCCGCCCCTTCAGGGAGATGTACTTCGGCTTCATGGCCGGCTCTGATTACATCAGCGGCCTGGTGATGGGGTGAGTTTTCACCTCTGACATCAGCTTCACTCCTCTGATTGGACGCCTCTGACTTGTCATTGTTTTCAACAGTGAGATCATTGTGCCCACATTCATCGTGGTGAATCTGTCCAATGATGGCTACTTCCTGCCCCCTGGCACTGTGCAAACGGAACAGAACCTGCTGGACTTCCTGGACGGCGTGCTGAACGGCAGCATGCAGGTGAGTCAGGTGAGGCTCACCTCCAGACAGGAAGCAGCTGCTGGATTCTGAACATCTGTCTGCTCTTTGCCTTAGGGTCACGGAGGAAACGGCGCCCTTCAACGAGTCCGACGCCTCGTTTATGATACCAGAGTCACGCTGGCAGTAAGTCACATCATCATCATCATCATCCTGCTTCCTGTTTAATCAGTCTGACTGTATGTTTCTCGTACACAGCCCGTCTTCAGCCACGCGCCGCTGCTCGGCTGCTTTCTGGTCGCCTTTCCACTTACCATCGGCGCCTGCTTCTGCTACCTGTGCTTTAAGGCCCGCCCCACTGTGGTCGATGAAGATGGCACGCCACTGTTAGCGCCTCCGCTGGGAGGCCACAAAAAAAGCAAGAAGAAGTCAGACTGATGGCAAGGACTACCGAGAGGACCTGAGACCAATCCAGAATCACGGCCTAGCCGAGGACATTTTCCTCTGATCTGTGACAACTCGGCCTGAATCCCACAGTCATCGATGGAAAAAGTTCTGTTAGAACAGCTGCAATAAAACAAAAGCAAAGAAAATGTGTTCTATGAAACTTTGTTTCATTCAGAGTGCAAACACAAACCAGCCTGTGTCCCGCTACAACACAGGTACGCACAGGAAGTACTCGGTGTTACAGGTTGGCGGTAAGATGGTGGGCACGTGTGTGTTTGTCGCCTCACCTTTACTCGCCCCGAATGTTGTTTTCTTTTGTTGAACACATCCCCAGAACCAGAAGTCTGACATGCCGACCGAGAAAAGAAGACAAACCTGGTATAGCCTCTTCCACATGTGAACACGACTACACGGAGGTTGCAGGCAGCAGTAGCATCCAGTCCACAGCTCCTGCCTTGAAGCTTAAGAGCCATGACAAAGATCCGACTCTGCTCTTGTTGAGGCTATACAAAAGTTAACTACTAAGGTAGACCGTTTTGATGAACAGCTGAGAGGAACTCGGTTATCGCTAAGCTTTTTGAAATGAATGCTGCCGCAAAAGTAAAATTCAAGCACAGGAGAAAGAAGTATCCGGACTTATCAAGTAAAATGATTTGATGCTGAGGTCGGTTTTATCAGACTGCAGAACTCGAGAACACCAAACTGAGGTTTGTAGCATAAACCTATTCGCTGGAATGTTCAAGACTATTCAACTACACAGCAAAAAGCATTGAACACCGAGCAGGCGAAGTTTCGAGTTTCTCGTGCACGGGAGAGAACCGGACAAACGCCGTTCCTTCGCTTGACCCCAGTCGCTCTCGTCCGCTCCCTCGTAACACTGCTCTTTATTGAGGTCACATGAATATGCATAGGTTCATTAACATATGACGTCTACACACACACAAAGAGTACCGTGTGTGTGTGTGTGTGTGTGTGTGTGGTCAGAGTGTGACCCCATAAAGACTTCCCTAAACCTGCTGCTCATCTAAACAAAGGCACTTAGACTTAAACAGATATACGTGTGTTTGCTATACCATATATCAGAAGAGAAGATATGACCTTGCTCATGATCCAGAGGGGTGCGTGATCTATGCCAGAACACTCTGGAGAGGAGTGAACGCACCCCCCTCTTCATGCTACACAGTTGTTACAGACCTCCTAGGATGAGACAAACAATTATATACTTCTAAGCATATACAAATATATATTTCTAGGCATAAATGACAATCCAGCAATACAAATCTGACACAAACATTTCACTCTTCTGATCAGCCAAACGCTTCTCTACAGATAACTGCATGATGTTAAAGTTATTCCATGTCACTACGCTTCCTGTAAACTGTAATAACTTGTGTTTATTTAGCTTCATATCTAAGACAGAGACAGACTCCACCCTGGGCTGGGAAACCTTGAGCTCAGGTGTTAGATCCTCGGTGCTGCAGGTAAAAACATGAAGGAAACATGAGGCTGCCATGTTATATCAGGACGCCCCCTGTATGCAGAGGTGGGTAGTAACGAGTTACATTTACTCCGTTACATTTACTTGAGTAAGTTTTTGAAAAAAATGTACTTTTAAAGTACCTTTTTTGCACGATACTTTTTACTTTTACTTGAGTACATTTATGAAGAAGAAACGGTACTTTTACTCTGCTACATTTGCAAAATTCAACTCGTTACTTTTTAAAAAAAATAATTAGTTTAACACATGCGGCCAGTGACGTTTCTGGTAACTTTTTTACCAATCAGATGTGGCCATGCAGTCACATGACCAGTTTGAAACTGTGGCGGGCAGAGCGGCCCGAGCGTTTCAACGTAGCAGACACTAGTGATGGGATTTCCGGCTCTTTTTAGAGAACCGGCTCTTCAGGTTGTTTTGTTGCTTTAATTAATTAATTAATTATCAGCAACAATATAAAATTATGCACAAAAGGAATTAGTAATGTAAAAAAACATGGTTTTCTTTATGTATGTTTATATATAAATATTTATGGGGGCCCCTACAGACGAAGCACGTACAAACTCCAAAACACATTTCTAGTGTTAACTTCCAAAACAGAGCTACTAGATCACTCAAATTACACAATCGAATTCATATGTCTATTGTTTTTGTATTAATACACAAACACTTATTTATTTATATTTTTATATATATATATATATATATATTTCATATTCAAATAATTAAAAACAAAACTTCATTTACCTGTTACTACCACACACCCAATCCGATTGCTGGTACTTCCTGGCTTGCCTCTAGGTAACAAAAGCTCAACACGGCCCCTGGCATCCTGGAGCACTTCCGTTGCGTTTTAGTTTGTATGTGCTTTGTCTCTAGGGGCCACTGTAAATATACTTTTATTTATTCACTCCACATAAAATACACATAAAAAGAATGTAGCCTCGTGGGCAGTGTAGTCCAGCTGTAAGTAAGCTGTTAAGACTCGACTGTACACTGTGTTCGTGTTTCCTCTGAAACAATAAGTTCTGTTGGAGCAGCCTTTCATCACCTCTCTCTGTCTCTCGCTAGCAAAGTGACCCAGACAACAAAGTAAAGCTAGTGTTTGGCTACGAGCCCGACACGAACCCGACGTATCAGCCAGAGGTCCCTTTACTACGGTTCGGCGCCGCGGACCTGATTTATATACGCGCGGAATAGTTTTCTATACGAGATCGCTGCAAAAAGTGCAGCTTTACCTAATGTCCACCTACTGTTACTCATTTATATTAAGGTTTAAACATGTAGTTGGTGTTGGTATGGAGAGTAACCTTCAGTAATAGTAATAAATCACACAGCAATAGTTCATTCATGTAGTTGTAAAAAGCTTGATAATATATGAAGTAATCCAAAGTATTCAAAATAGTTACTCTCATTGAGTAACGTAACAGAATACGTTACAAAATACATTTTGGTTCAAGGTTCAAGGTTCTTTATTTGTCACATGCATAGTTATACAAGTATAACACACAGTGAAATGTAGCCTGACACGCTCCTCGACATGTGCAAAAAAATTGGGGGGGGGGTGTAGAGGAAGAACATTATATATATATATATATATACACATACAGTATATACACTGGGTGAATGTGCAGCAGTAGCAGCAAGCAGGTGAATTCTGTACATTAATATGAATGGACATCTGACTATTTTACAGGATAGACAATATAAACATATTTAAAATGAAAGGAATTGAAATGTACATTGTGCCTTGGTTTAGTGTCTGGAAGAGTCCTGTCTCAGTCAATTATAGATCAGAATCAGAATCAGAATACTTTATTGATCCCTGGGGGAAATTATTTTTTGTTACAGTGCTCCATTTTAAACCAACATTAAGACAAGACAGACAATACACTAACTAAGAATAGTACAATATATACATATATATACATGCATACATACATAAGTCACTCATAAATAAATAGTTGGAAAAGAAACATGTGTAGTTGTAGCAGCAAACAGTGTGTTAAGTGGATGCGTTGTACAGGGAGATGGCCACAGGCAGGAATGATTTCCTGTGTCGTTCAGTGGTGCTTTTCGGTAATCTCAGTCTCTCACTGAACGAGCTCCTGTGACTGACCAACATGTCATGGAGTGGGTGGGAGGTGTTATCCAACATTGTCTTTATCTTGGACAGCATCCGCCTCTCCGACACCACCTTGAGGGAGTCCAGCTCCATCCCCACAACATTGCTGGCCTTACGGATCAGTTTATTAAGTCTGTTGGCATCTGCGACCCTCAGCCTGCTCCCCCAGCATGCAACAGCATAGAGGATCGCACTGGCCACCACAGACTCATAGAAAATCCTCAGCATTTTCTGGCAGATGTTGAAGGACCTCAGTCGCCTCAAAAAATAGAGACGACTCTGGCCCTTCCTGTAAAGTGCTGTGGTGTTTTTAGCCCAGTCCAGTTTATTGTCAATGTGTACTCCAAGGTATTTATAGTCCTCCACAATGTCAACACTGACCCCCTGGATTGAAACAGGGGTCAAGTGTTTCCTGGTCTTCCTGAAGTCCACGATCAGTTCCTTGGTCTTTGCCACGTTGAGCTGCAGATGATTCTGCTCACACCACGTGACAAAGGAGTCGACCACAGCCCGGTACTCTGTCTCATCATCCCTGCTGATGCATCCAACCACCGCAGAGTCATCAGAAAACTTCTGAAGATGGCAGGTCTCTGTGCAGTGGCTGAAGTCTGTGGTGTAGAGGGTGAAGAGGAAGGGGGAGAGGACAGTCCCCTGTGGTGCCCCTGTGTTGCTAATCACCTTGTCAGACACACACTGTGGGAGACGTACATATTGTGGTCTTCCTGTCAGGTAATCAACAATCCAGGACACCAGAGAAGCATCCACCTGCATCGCTGCTAACTTATCACCCAGGAGGGTCGGCCTGATGGTGTTGAAAGCACTGGAAAAGTCAAAAAACATGACCCTCACAGTGCTCGCCGGCTGGTCCAGATGGGTGTAGACACGATTGAGCAGGTAGATGATGGCGTCCTCCAGCTCCTTGGTCTTGCCGACGTTCAGCTGGAGGTGGTTGTCCTGGCACCACGATGCCAGATTCTTCACTTCATCCATGTAGGCCGCCTCATCGTTGTTGGAGATGGCACCCAACACCACTGTGTCGTCAGCAAACTTCACAATGGTGTTGGAGCCATGGGTGGCCACACAGTCTGAAGTGTAGAGGGAGTAGAGCAGCGGCGCATGTAATCTGTAATCTGTAGTGGAATACATTTTTAAAGTAACCTTCCCAACACTGGACATTACTAACGATCACTGATCATACAAGCACACTTTGATCAGTTCGTATAGATCATAATGTTGCGCTCATACAGCGTTCTGTGTTCTTCATGTGACGCTCAGGGTTCAGCTGTGAGTTTCACTGCTGCTGATAAAAGCTGTAAATAAATATATATACAGGTTCTGAATGAAAACAAAAAACACTTAGAATTTACATGATCTGCTCCGCTTTGGCTACTGCGATTATGTTTTCATGAATGGTCGGATGGACAACGAATTATGGGACGCCATTTTCTCCTCCCTTTTCATAAAGATGGTCCAGTGTCTCCTCTACTAAAGGAGGTCATAAAGGAAGCATTGAAGCTTCTTCCCCTAGTGTATGGACAACTGAAAACAGCTCTGACTATGGCTGCAAAACTAAGGAAAACTGACCTTTGGAATCCCAGAGTGGAAAAAAAAACGTGAAACACACACAGGAAGTACCAAATACTGCACTTCCTCTAGGGTCAGCAGAGGCCCCAGCTGGTTAAATTTTATAGCAGAAATAAACATGTTTCAATTTTTAATTATTTAAATTAGAAACAAATAAAAAGAAAATTACACATCAGTGCATAAAACTGCAATACGTCACTTCCTGTCGTGGTGGGGCTTTTATTTTGAAGGTCATGGTCAGAGTCAGAGCGGAAGCTTGTGAGACGCCACCGTGCTAACAGCTAACACCGGGGTATAGTTACCTGAGCCAACAGGAGCACACACACCTGCAGCTCCGCGCGGATCGACACTCACACATACACACACACCGTCCCTCATGTTGCTGCGCCCCTGAAGTAGCTTCTTGAAGCTGCCCGTGCACGCGGACATCTCCATGGCGACCGAGGAGCTCTACGAGGTAATGTGAGCTAATGCTAACATGCTAAGCGGCGGAGTTTATGAAGTTAGGAAAGTCGAACAAATTAGGCAGTTATCGACTGATCGAGTCCGAGGCAGACGGTTGGAGAGAAGTCCAGAGAAAAACTACAGCTAGTCGCTAGAGGGGCCGCACGTGAGCACAGTTAGCGCAATGGTAGCTGTCTGTTAGCCTTCCGGTCTCTCCCTGTAACTGTCCTCGCGAGCCTGCTGGGAGCTCACACTTGAAGTGGTCCGTGCCCTCCGGCGGAGGAAGTTTTGATCTGATTAGTGAACAATACCTGTAATACGTCACAATGTGACGTCACCAAAGTAGTGGCGTGATGCTTATTGTGGGCTCCGCCCTCTGTGTCCTCCAGGTGGAGCGGATTGTGGACCGGCGCAGGAACAGGAAAGGTCGGGTCGAGTACCTGGTCAGGTGGCGAGGGTACGGCGCTGAGGGCGACACCTGGGAGCCCGAGAGTCACCTGTCCACGTGCATGGCGTATGTCCACCAGTTCAACCGCCAGCACGCCGAGCGCCACAGAGACGGCGCCTTGCTGCGCTCTACACGCAGCACGCCTAACCTTCACTGGGGCCCCGTCCACAAAGCGCCCTGCAAGCCACATGCCTCTCGCGGCGACGTCGATGCGGACATCCGAAGCGGTTCGGGCGACCGTAACCAGGCGAGATCTACTCCGAGCCCAACTCAGTTGCTCCCTGCCAACCCGCCCCGCCCCCTACAGCAGCCGCTGCCGGCTGACAGCTTTGGGCTGATGTCGGCGTCTCCGGCCGGCCCCGCCCGCCGTAGCGTGGACTTGTCAAAAACAGGCATCAAGATCCTGGTCCCAAAGAGCCCAATGAATGGCCGCCCAGACGCCGAGGAGTCGCCCAGCGAGGCGGCACACAGCCTGGAGGCAGGCGAGGCTCAGCTGGTCCCACCAGAGGTCGCTCTGCTGGAGAAACCGCCGTCAGGGATCCAGCTGGGGCCTGGAGAGGAGCGAGCGCGCATGGGGACCCGACCCCGCAGTCAGAACCCACCGCCTCGAGCCCCCATCACGCCAGCTGCCATGCGCTCGCTCAGTGGCAGAGGTGAGTCCCGCCCAGGGGGGGGGAAGCATGCTACTGATCAATCAGCCATTACCAAATGGTGTAATCAGTCAGCCGGACCACCAGATCGATCCTTAGACTGATTGATCGGTTACGAGGCGGCGTCACGCTCAGGTGAGAGCAGCTGTGTTTCTAACAGCCAGTAGGAGAGCTCCTTACAGCCTCAGCCTGATAGTGATATATGAGAACCATATTCATTTTACAGTAAACTCCGCCTCCTTCCTGGTGATTGGTCGTTGTCCCATGACCTGCTGTTTTGTCTGTGGACAGGAAGTGGGCGTTCTGATGTTCTGCATTCTCTCTAGGAAATTCGCCACTGATTGAGGGCGTCGCCGTTGGTGGGATGTCGGGTCTGCAGAGTGCTGTTGCCGGGGCGACCACGGTGACAGGGAAGCGGCGCCTGGAGGAGCGCTCAGCGTTCGATAAACGGCTTCGCTTCAGCGTGCGTCAGACGGAGAGTGCGTACCGTTACCGTGACATCGTGGTGAAGAAACAAGATGGCTTCACCCACATCTTGCTGTCCACCAAAAGCTCTGACAACAACACGCTCAACCCGGAGGTGAGGCCCCGCCCCTGCGGTCAGACTGCCCCCACATGCCCAGAAATTCACCTCTGTCTCGTCCCTGTCAGGTGATGAAGGAGATCCAGAGCGCCATGGCAACAGCGGCGTCGGACGACAGTAAGCTGGTGCTGCTCGGCGCCGTTGGCAGCGTTTTTTGCTGCGGACTGGACTTCCTGTACTTCATCAGACGCCTGACGGACGACAGGAAGAAGGAGAGCATCAAAATGGCCGAAACCATCAGGTAACACGCGGCAACGCTGAGCGGCGTCTAAGGCTGCAGCCGTTATACAGTAACTCAAACGTACGCCAACGTTTGCTTCGTTTAAACTCTGTAGCGCTCTGTCGTCGGCATGGAAACGTGGCCAAAACCAGACCTGCAGTAGAAACGTATCTGCGAGCAGCTTGAGGGTAAAAGCTATGACATCATTCAGTGGGCTGAATGATGTCATAGCTCGCGCCCGTGTTGTTGTCCAGTCCTCCTGGTTATATCGATTACAGAGCCGAGTGTTTGTGTGCGAGGCAGAAATGATCCGTCTGCAGGTTTCCTCTGACAACAGCCTCGTGTGTAAATACAGATGTTTTTACAGAAACGCAGTAGGCTGCCTTCCTTCATGGTCTCACGTAAAGCTGCAGCTCTTTAGGCCTTAACTGTGGCCCCACCCTTCTCTTCCCTCAGCCTGCCGGATATATTTGGACAACACTCTGTCCCAGTCATGGGTAGGGATGGGTACCGGTATCCGGTGCCATGATGGCACTGGTTCTGACATAAATGGTAGTGACCAGACCGAAAAGCAGCGCACATTTCGGTGCTTTATTTTCCTGAGATGTGACACACTTTAGATTCCAGCCAATCATTTTACGTTTCCGAGGATAGTAGGCGGGGCCAGGTACGTACGTTCTTTTAGAGCAGAGCTACAGATTAAAAATGTCCAAGGCGAAGCGGTCAAAAGTCTGGCTGTACTTCACAGCAAAAGATGCAAACTCAGCAGCAACAAGTGCTTTAAGCTGATACTGTGATACTGTCAAAGGAGGTAACACCTCGAATCTGATGAAACACCTGGCGACGCATAGCGTTTTGTTAAAAGCCGAGAAATGCGCCGTATTTGATAGCTTGCTGCGAGACCTCACACCGAGCACATCTACTGCGGGTGTGGTGCCTGTTATCAGACCCGGAGTTAGCAACATCCCCCAGAAACCCGAAGAGGAGAGTCCTGGCCCCTAGCCCTGCCAGTGTAGCAGGAATGATGAGGATGATGATGCAGCAGCAGCCGTTCTTCTCTGCGTGAGTAGCTTAATGTTCGTGTGTAATTTACGTTGAGTAGGCTAACCACGTTATTACATTAATGCATGTAAGGTGAACTAGCAAACACCATCATAGCTACATGCGGCTGTCTTCTTGTTTGATGGCAGATACTCCCTTCACCCTGGCCAAAAAGGCTAAAATGGCCAAAGAAAAAGTGGGAAACAGTTAAACATGAGAGGTTTAGGACAAAGTTTGTGTTTTTCCCATTGTTTAAGCTTCCAGCCAAGAGTGATACCATATATGCCCCATAGCTGCAGAAAAGGATAATATTGTTATCTTTTTACAAAAAAACAGCTGAACGTGAGAGGTTTTTGGACAAAGTTTGTGTTCTCCATTCTTTAAGCACCGGCACCGTTTCAAAAGTACCGGTTTGGCACCGGTATCAGATAAAACCTAAACGATACCCATCCCTAGTCGTGGGATTGTTTCCCACTCACTCCTGCCGCCGGGTTTGGAATAAATATAATAACTTGGGTGGTAGATTCATTCTGATGGATTGTTTGTGTGTTACTGTATCCTCTGTACTGGTGAATAATGGCACTCGAATAGTTCTGTAACTATTTCATCTTCTCTCCTGGTGTAATCGAGTACCTGTCTTATATTCATTTTGTAATTGACCAGAATAGCCAAACGCCTGCATCAGTACAGGCACTGAGTTAGCTGGTAGTCCCAAATAAATCAGAATGCCATCAGTATAGCAGGCTAATCAGTATTCCCCTGAATATTAATACTTTGTCTTAAATGTTGGGCCAATGGTTTGACTGAGAGCCTCCTTTATAACCGCTTTGCTTCACAAAAAATCGATTTTTCAGTATTTCCTGTTATTCAGGTTTTTTTTTAAAACTAATATCCTCGACTGTTGTTTTCATTTTATGTTTTTTCTCCAATTGTTTGCAAACTAGGAGCTGGTTTCACAGAAGAGGGGCCTGTAAACTGAAGGCTCTGCCTCAGACTTGTAAATACTTAGATTTATATCTTCTAAAGCAGGGGTGGGGAACTCCAGGCCTCGAGGGCCGCTGTGCTGCACATTTAGATCTCACCCTGGGCCAACTCACCTGAACCACACGATGAGTTCGTTACCAGGCCTCTGGACAACTTTAGGACATGCTGAGGAGGTCATTTAAATCAGCTGTGTTGGATCAAGGACTAAAACCTGCAGGACACCGGCCCTCAGTTCAATTCAACTTTATTTACACAGCACCAAATCACAACAACAGTCGCCTCAAGGTGCTTTATATTGTAAGGCAGACCCTACAATAATACATAACCCTCGAGGAGTTGGACGCCTGTAATCCATCCATCGATGTTTGCTTAATTGAAGGATTGTTATAACAGAGTTATAACAGGATGAAGATGCGTTTGTCATGTTCCCTGTAGTTGAGCTGCTTTTCTTTCCTCATTTTACTTCATCGGGTTTGACAGACCATTAACATTAAAAGGAAGGACTGGTATCGTGCCAGTAGTAGACCCAGTATACACATGTAAACATTACAGCTGTATAAAACATGAACTCTTTAAATGATCAAGAAAAAGACATGTGCTGACCTCCAGCTGTGGGGCCTTCAGGGGCTCTCTCACCCTCCAATAGGAAGGGCCCTCTAATGGCGTCCAGCCAGTGGCCATTGTTCTAGCAGTGTTGGTGCTCAACTCTGTTTTACTGCCTTACTGCTCGGTCAGCTGCTAAACTCTGTTTGTGTCCAGCTGACATTCCTGCTGTTAGCGTTTAAAACTCAGGCTTTCCCCGAAAGGCTTGTTTTTCTGTCTGTGCGCCCTGGCAACCGCCGGCTACGCTCCAATCAAGTCTCCGAGCGTTTGAGCGTCGCTGGTTGAGTCATGGAGCACCATTCCCTCAAACCTCACCAAAACCTCATCTTTGCAAGCAGGGTTTGAAATCCTCTCTTTCCGCCCTGCCTTTGCTCCAACATGTTCCCTTTGTCGCGTTGAAACCTCGAGTGCATAATCACGTGCAGGTGTTTCAAGCCCACGTTCCTGCCAGGCTGCCGTGGTCGTGGCGATGGGCTCTTCCCACCTGTAGCTCAGTTGAGTCCAGCTCCAGTCTTTGTGGTAGTAAGCGATCCACTGACTCCAGCGTCGACGGAGGTTCCTCCTCTCGTCCTTCTTTAACCACAGCAAGCCTCTGCCTCGGGCTGTGCCACATGACCACAGTCTCCTGACATAAGACATCCCGATAACCATCTCTGTCCCTAAATGTGCTTTTCCTGTGAACCCCGGGTAGCTCGACATGTGCGGTGTTTCCAGCTGGGTGTCGAGTGTTCTGACTGCGTGAAACGATACATTTTTGAGTCTTTATTCCACGGCGTGCTGCGGGGAGGAGCCTGCTCTGACGTTTGAGTCTGAGGTTTACTTGGAGCGCCTGACGGCTCGTTTTTGCTTCTCGTCCGTAAACTCTGCATCCTCCTGAGAAGAGCTTTGTGGTGTTTGAGTCTGAGGTGGGCACCGGCTTGTGCCATAATGTGCATAGTCCAATTTTCTGGTCCGTGTCAGGCGTTTCATAACCAAACGGTTTCCCTGCTGCAGAGGCGGCCCCCCGTTTAGGACTGAGGTCCTGGGTTTGTGTGGACTGGTCCTTCTGTTTGGAGCGGCCTGGTTCTGCCTCGTCTTCCCTGGTCATGCTGGATTCTCAGCTCCCATGAAAACATTTCGCTGTAAACGGTAGATTTTATGACACCATGAAACAAACGGTAGTGTATAATATGACAGACGTTTTCATTCGGTCATGTGGCACCGCCCTATTTCTCCATGCTTGTCGTTATCCTCTGCGGCCGAGATCTGGTCTCGTAGCTCGTGTTTTATATACAGGTGCTGGTCATTAGAATATCATCAAAAAGTTGATTTATTTCACCAATTCCATCCAAATTTTCATTTATAGCACGTTAAAAACAACACATGGCTGACAAAGCGCTGAACAACAGAAATATGGAAGGTACGATAAGAATAATAAACACGACAAATACCAATAATAATAACAAGCTGGGCTCTCGTCACACCTGCGCGGCGCCACAGACTGATCGAGCCACGCCGCGTTGCTGCGTCATTCAGGCAAAAGGAGCCCAGCTATGTATCGAGAGCTGCTCATGCTCAGACTGTTCAGTTGGCCACGATTCCTGAAAACACTTTGTTTGTATTGGTCTTCAGTAATATTCAAGATAAGATGCTGAATCTGGGGTTTTCATTGGCTGAGAGAAGGAAACACCTGAAATATGTCAGTCTGTGTGGACTGGACGTAAACATCTTTCACTTTTTCAATGGAGTTGGTGAAATCAACTTTTTGATGATATTCTAATGTTATGACCAGCACCTGTATTTCCTGCTGCTCGTTCCTCTTGAAGCCCTTTTACCTGGAACGCCGGGGATGCGCTCTGCTGTGCCGCCATCCCACGGCAGTGCTGACGTCAGCTGTTAACAGTAATTAACATCTACACTGTCAGAGCAAAGAGAGTCATTGATAAACTGGAACCTTTTATTGTGAAAAGCCCATGTTTTTGTACTTGTTTGTTCTGATTCCTCGATGGAATAATCGCTGCATCGGTGAGCTGGGCGCTTTGACCTCTGACCCTTGTGCCCTCTTTCTCAGGACCTTCATCAACACCTTCATCCAGTTCAGGAAACCCATCGTGGCGGCAGTGAACGGGCCGGCCGTTGGCCTCGGCGCCGCCATTCTGCCACTGTGTGATGTGGTGTGGGCCAATGAGAAGGCGTGGTTCCAAACACCGTACACAGCGTACGGCCAGACGCCCGACGCCTGCTCCTCCTTCTCCTTCCCTCGCATCATGGGGCTCGCTGCGGTCAGTCAGCTGCTTCCTGCACTGTTAAATGTCCTGCATGGTTTGCCTCGCAACTCCTCCTCACTTCCTGTGCTGTGTTTCAGGCAAACGAGCTGCTGCTCAGCGGTAGGAAGCTGACAGCTCAGGAGGCGTGTCTTAAAGGGCTGGTATCTCAGGTGCTGTGGCCGGGGACCTTCACACAGGAAGTGATGCTGCGGATTAAAGAGCTGGTCGCCGTTGACTCACTGGTCAGTTCCTATCTCTCTTTCTCACACACACACACACACACACACACACACACACACACACACACGTTTCCAAGGTTACTGTATTGATTCCTGATCAGATCTGGTCCTGATTATTTAAAGCCTCCAAACAGGTTATGTGGTGGGGCTAAGGTCAAAGGTCAGCACTGAAGCGTCTGCGGTGAAATGTCACAGTGATGCGTTTCACCCCGACGTCAGACGCTGACCCTCATCAGGTGGCCTAAAACTCAAGGTGGGCGGGGTCAGCCGTGGGCTTTTTAAAAAGGGGGCCAGGCTGGTGTGGTGGTGCACACCCACCCACAGGTGCTGTCCTCTGTGACTGATGTCACCTACACTCAGATCACAGATCAGTACACAAACTCATTGATCTACTTGCTCCAGTCACAGACTCTGTCCTTCGTGGTGTCACTTCCTGTCCTGCAGGTCCTGCGGGAGTCCAAGGCCCTAATGAGGAACACGAGTCGCAGTGCTCTGGAGCAAGCTAACGAGCGCGAGTGTGAAGCCCTGAAGAGGGTCTGGGGCTCCTCACAGGGAACTGACGCCATCTTGCAGTACCTGCAGAGGAGGACCGAGCTCTGCTAGGACCACAACTGGAACTGTGACCAGGACTTGGAGCGCTGACTGAAGCGTGGCGGATTCTGCGAAAGACGCCAACATGTCCGACTGAGGACGGTGCCTCCTCTGCTCTCTGTAAACTAGCCGCAGAAGGTTAGCTGGCTTGGATCCAACTCCGCTGACGGTCATCCTGTCATGGATCTCTATGCTCCTCCCACTGTACTGCGTGTTAAATGCTCTGTTTACCTCCTGTTTCTAAGCTCCGCCTCCTCATGACGACATGCCATCGGACTGGACAGAAAGATAATAAACATGGCAATCAGACTGTGAGGGCTATAGTTTGTGCATAATTACCCCCAACTTACCCCCGTGCCAGCTGTCAGCTCATGACGAAGGATTGGTTTTGTTTATTATGGTGCTAACCGATGTTAGCAGGCACTAAAAGAAGGTAAAGGTTGCAAATGGAAGCTAACAGGAGCACATGGATGCTAAAAAGTCCTAACAGGAGCTAACGTAGTCTAATAAAAGCTAATAGATGCTAACAGAAGCTAGCAGCATCTACAGAGCATGATAATGATCAGACATAGTTTATTTTCCAGTTAGCAGGAATCTGGCAAGGACAAAGTGATGCTTGTATTTGGCCTCAGTTGGCTCCTTGTGGAAGCCAGCCTGTGACGGGTGGGGTTACCCAGTGATGGGGAGAGCACGGAGACAAACTGGGCGTTTTAGGAAATTTTAAACGTTTCAGTTCAAACTTAAATTTAGCCTGACAGACCAAACTGAGGGCTCTCCACCCGCAGAAGCCTTACTGTCTTCCTCAGGGCTCAGCTTGGCTAACAGGTTCGCTGCTTCTAGCCTGTATGCTAATTAAAGCTAAGCTAACAGATTTCCTGCGGCCAGCTTTCATGCTAAGCTAAGCTAGGCTAACAGACTGATGGGACCTATATGTGGGACTGTCTCCTTACCTGAGGTTGTGTTTACCTGGGGTCATGCGGGGTCAGGGTTAACCCTAAATAAAGTGTTTCTGTCCCTGACTTTGACCCTGGGGTCAAGATGTTGTGTTGCAGCGCGCTCTTCTAGACTGTTTAGCCTGCAGGGGGCGCATACAGGTGCTACAGCGATGAATTGTGGGTAAATGGTGACCTCTGGCCGGTGGGCTGACTGTCTCAGGGTCTCCGTGTTTCTTTGCCAGAATAAACTCAGAATGTGTCACATGACGCTGTCTGGCTCTGTTTGTTACCTGAAATCAGCACAGACTGTAAACAGAGAGGGCCATGACCCTCAGCAGGGGTGCCTCTTCCATGAGAAAAGGACTTTTGACCTCAGTCAACTCACGGTGTGGTCCAAAAAGTCCATCCTTTTTTCTGTACTTATGGCATGTCTGAGCCTCCTTTCCTTGATCTAGGCAAAAATATCATTGAGGTCAAGGAAAGAAGGCTAGGAGAGTTGATAAGGAGTTAGGAAAGGATTGCTAAGAATCTGAACAACCTCCCAGCGTGGTGTTGGTCTGTTTCCTGAAGGCGCTTTAAAGAGAGCAGCCTCTGAGGAATACCAGTTACAAACAGCGTTAACGGTAAAAAGCTCAGAGACTTTCAGGAGAATAGTTATGTCACATTGTGTTTGTTCATAAACCTGCTGCTAATCAAACTGAGGCAGACTGACTGTGTCATTTAAAGGCTGCATGAGAATCCTCTGCAGGATGAACAGGTGAGTTTGCTGCACTGTGATGGGTTTACACACACACTCTTTGGCATCGAGCTAACACTACAGAAGAGGAGCAACGCTGTCAGCTCATTTCTATTAGCTGACACTTATCAGCTCAACAAACATGCAGTTTGTCTCACAGTGTGTTGCAGCTAAAGGTCCAGCTGCTGTATTTGACAGGGAGAGAAAAGACAAAGCTACGTTCACTCAGAGGTGGAGACAGATTAGAAGGACAGGAGAGGAAGAAGGACGCTCATTTAAAGCTCACATGGAAGTCCTCGTGGTTTTAAATCTGTCACATTGGCTGTATCCCAATTCAGGGTCTGCAGCCTTAACAGTCCACAAGGGCCGCGTACTCAAAGACCGCTAAGGCCGGAAGTGCGAGGCTTGTGAAATGGGACGGTCTAGCCTCCGTCGCTGCCCAGGTTGCCTAGCAACCATGATACTAACAGCTGGAAACGTTTCATACAGCTGTGTTTAACAGAAATGAAGGAGAACATCTTTTGTTCATTTGTTTGGGCCAGGAGTACCAAAAACAATTAAATAGCCCATTAAATAATTAAATGTTTAAGTAATGAATTAAAAAGGAAAGAAATAATGTAATATTTTAAATGAAATGAATGGGCATTTAATTCATAATATATGTATTTAATGAAATATTTAATTTATTTTGGCACTCCTGGTCCTCCATACTGACGAAGCGATTCATTGACCACCAAATGTATACCGTCTGGGAAGAAGACAAAGAGTGTGCTATCAGTGTGGAGGATGGAAATCAGCCAGGACAACTACAACTTAGGCAACACAATATACATGATATACATATATGTACACACGGTTCAGGGGAGGCTGACACACCTGACCTCTGTCACCTGGTCATGGTTCCCTGATAAAAGCTGTGCTAGGACCTGAGCTAGCCGGTGTGTGTGCTACAAGCAGTGAAACAGTGCAAATAAAAACACGTGCGACTGCAAACACTGTTGGTGTCGCTCCATCAGCTCCAACACGTATCAAGCACAGAATAAACAGACTGAAGTTTGTATTCCATCTGTCATCATTGTGTTAATGTAGCACAGGGTTCAGCTAGCTGCACAGAAACCTCCAAAGAACTACTTTGTTACTCTGAGTACATTTCAGAGCCAGTACTTTTATACTTTTGAGTAAAGAAGTTGAATCTGTACTTTTATTGGAGTAATTTTTAACAGCAGTATTTGTACTTCTACTAAAGTACACAATGTCTGTACTTTTACCAGCTCTGCATGGCTAATTACTAAAGATCAGCTGCCTGAAGGATGAACGAGACGTAGGACGTGCGATTCGTAGGACTGGGGTCTGAAAGGATCAAAGTTCCTTCAGGTACTGTCTGAATATCAGGCACACAGCAGGATGGAGACTCACTGGCATCGCAGTCGACACTGCGCCGGTGTCATGGTACTTGGGCGATACTTGGGTTGCTGCCTTCTTATATATGTTCCCTGCTTGTAATGAAACATGCTGGTCGGTATTCTCTTCGTCCGCATGGTTACTTGTTGCTTTCTGTTCCATTTGCCCGAACTGAACTTGGTAAAAGAGCTTTTGTCCATTTAGCACCCTCGGCCTGGAACAAACTGCAGAAGGAATGGAAAATGACTGAATTCATTTCATTAAGTGATTTTAAATCTAAACTACGAATCCTTGAGGCAAGTCCATAACATGCAACTGTTTCAATTAGATTGATTGTCATTTTAACTGACTTTTTATTTTATTTGAATTTTATTGAATTTTATTTTTATTTTATTTGTATTCTTTCACTTATTGTTGCATGTGTGTTGTTGCTGCCTGTGTTTGAGTAATTTCTGTAACTGTGAGACATCTGCTGCTGCCTGTCTTGGCCAGGTCTCCCTTGAAAAAGAGGTTTTTAATCTCAATGGGATCTTCCTGGTTAAATAAAGGTTAATAAATAAATAAATAAATAATGGTCTGCGGTGGGTGGCTGGAATTTCCATAAGGCTCCTGAACTGACCTGGGATCCGCCCCTGGGCAGGGCCAACTCCAGCTCCTGCACACCTGGGGCCTATTGCAGGCAATCAAGCCAGAGGGATTTAAACCACACGTTGATGTTCATTCACTGCCAGTTCGTCATCAACACATGTTGGTAACAGGCCTTATACTTCAAGTTCTTGCTGTGATCTATCTTGTTAACACGACTCTCTTGTGCTGCAGTTGCTGTATTCATCTTGGCTCACGCTCCACCTCCGGACTCAGGATACCAAGCAATCATTCTGAAAATCTCTCTGTGCCTCACCTGCCTGCCCTCACACTCCATCTGAAGCCCCGGATCTCAGGCCAGCCTTTCCACGCCACTCAGCCTCCCCTGGATTCTCATCACCCCCCTCTCAACACTCCATGTCCCCTACTGCAAGTGAGAATTGCTACTCTTACAACTGGCCACTTCAGAGCTGCCTCCACCACCTCCCTAACTCCTCTATCTTCTCTCTTCAGTGTGACTGTTCCCTGCTCAGCTCCACTCCGCATCTCAGGCCTCATTCCCTCGCCACGTTCCCCAGGCCATGCCTCGTCAAACTCCACGTCTTATTGTTTTTTTTGTCTTTGCTACGTTTTCTTTTTTGCACTTAAACCTAATAAATTGTTACATCATCTGCTGTCTCTGCTCTGGGTTTCTGCACCTGAGTCCTGTTCAGTACAGGCCACTCGGCCCCGTGTAACGAGGTGTAACGGCCGGTGTAACGAGGGTCGCATTTAAGAGTTTGATGATCACGTGACTTTGTTTTCTGCCATGAGCAGAATGGAGGAACGACGCTGCTCGTGAGCACAGGCGGTGCTTCCGCCCAAGTTTGGCTGATTGCTTCTTTTGACCTGAATACATCCTCATGTTCTGATTCTGCATTAGTAGTTTTGTATTGTGACTGTTATTTGGAGCTCCTACTGTCCTCGCCATCTGTCTCCGTGTTCTGTTATCCTGTGTCCTTAGCCACGTCCCCGTTTTATTCTCAGTCTGTCTCGTATGTTTCACGTTCAGTTGCGCTTTCCTCTCATTACTCTGAGGGTAAGCGGCGTTCCCAGCTGTTTCCCATTCTCTCGTCATCCTCTGCGAATATTGTCCGAGTCTCTCGCTGTTCCTTGCTACACAGCCGTTGTCATGGCGAACTTCTTTCTTACTTTTGTGGTGCATTGTTCAGTTGTGATGCGTTGTCAGCTACACAGGAAGTGGTCAATAACCTGTCGCCAAAGACTAATCAGAAACCCCCCAGACACAATGACATCAGACTGACTTTATTCAAGCACATTTTATCGACACGTTTCTCAGGGTCTCAGAGTGGGCGTGGCCTCAGCTCAGCTTATTTAATCAAAACGTTTCTACAACGAAACCAATCAGAGTAAATTCTGCCCGCGCACAGGTACGCAGGTGCGTCAGGGCGGGCAGACGTCATGTGCTCCCGTGGCGAGGTGGAGCTGGTAGGTGTGGTCGTGGAACATCATCAGCGTGTAGAAGTTCTCTCCGCCCCTCAGGAAGCCGTGCTCGTGGTTGCTCCAGGATACCGGACTGTCAGCAAACCCGCGAACCGTCATGGACACCCAGGACGCCAGCCGAGGCTGCTCCACGTAACGTCTGTGGGACAGGTGAGCACAGGTGAGTCAGAACAGTCTGACAGAGGGCAGAGGTCACAGAGTCTGACAGGTGATCACCTAAGCTCCTGCAGCAGACGGTGGATGTCGTGTGGCAGCAGCATCCCGCTCACGGACACGCTCAGAGCGTGGCGATGTATCGTGTTCGGTTCGGGACAGACAAACGACGACAGGAAGCTGCTGGACGAGTTCTCGCTGACACCACAGAAGAAGAACTGTCAACATTGAAAACGTGACACAGCAGCGATGATGTCATAGCCCATCAGGAGGTCTCACCAGCTGATGCCAGCGTCAACGGCTCCTAGCCACTCCAGGAAACTGTGAGGGTCACATGACCGGGGGGCGGGGCAGGAGAGGTCCGTCAAAACGCTGCAGTTGACCTCCGGTCTGTGCTGCGACCAATCACATCGAGACAGGAGGGGCTGAAGAGAGGCCCCGCCCCCTGAAGAACACAGAACTGTGAGCAGAGTATTGTGGGAAACACACGGCAGGCTAACCTTGGTGATGAGGTCACTCACCTGGATGATGTGATAACAGGAAGTCTGTCTGCAGCTGAAGGCGGGACTTAAGACCTGTGAGGAGCCTCAGGTAGCTCCGCCTACCAGGAGCCATGCTGCTGTCAGTTAGATCCACAGATACCACTGCAGCAGACAGAGTAATCAGATTACAGGTGAGCAGTAATGAAATTATATGCTAATCAATAATATGTAATAGGGCTGCTCAATTAATCGAATTTTAATCACGATTACGATCTGGGCTTTCAACGATCATTAAAAATGACGGAGCCGATTATTAGCCCCTCCCTCATTTATCCGCGACACCTTAAAGGCCGGTCCGTGAAAATATTGTCGGGCATAAACCGTCCGTGGCGCAAAAAAGGTTGGAGACCGCTGATTAAGAGGACCCGAGGGAAGCTCGGAAAGCTAAGCAGAAGTTATTTGGAGAGTGACTGCTGTTGGTTGAAAAGAGAGGTAAAAAAAACTTCAGTGGTGTTGCACACTATGTTATATTATTTTTTAAAGTCATTGTTAACCCTTTAAAGCCGGTCAGAGCAGCACGCTCCGTTTTGTGTAACTATTTTTAAATCCCTGTAGAACCTGAACCGTGTAAGCTAGCGCAATAATTTGTTTTGCATATGAAACCGGAGGAGTTGTACTTGCATCTGATGCCATCAGCTTGTCCTCGGTCACGGTTTCCTTCCACATAAAGCTTTGCAAAAATTGCATAAAAAGCGCTTGCAGGAACAAAAACATAATATTCCAGAAACACGCTTTGCCGATCCGATCAGCTGTTCGTAACACTTCCCACAGTGAAACAGACGTCAGCGCGAACTATTGCATGTCCGCCATTTCCTGCTCGAAACCGGAAGTGACGTCATTTTCGCGGGAATGTAGTTTTTTTACTTGTAGGCCTTAAAAGCCTATACTGGTGTTTTTATAAGTCATGTTTGACTTTTCTGAATAGTTGCTGGGATGCTTAGAACTCGAACTGCACTGCTGGAAATAGTTTATTTTGATGCACCTGCTGTTTTCTTTGCAAATTTGCATCATAGGACTGTTTTTTTGTTTTTCCTGCAGTGTATAAAAATTAATGTATCTCCAAAATAAAACTATGAAGACACTCAAAATAAATTTCCTGTTGTTGTAAACTATTTTTGCAACTTTTTTGTATTTAAAGTTTTGAGGGATAAACCTCTTAAATTTCTCCAAGTAGAAAAAAACCAAAAACGATTTTCAATTTTTTTGTAGTTTATTGCACTTTTTTGCAATTAATGTAGTTACTATGGACTTAATGCAGACATATTATTAAAATATGGGCTATAACAGTTGCATAGCAAATTGAAATGCTCCCACCAATGGCACTACAACATGTAAAAATATAATATAAGCTCTGGCGGACTTGGTTCTATAGTAGGTCTTAAGGGTTAAATAAATATCGTCAAATAATCGAGATCTCAATTTCAGTGAAAATAATCGTGATTATCAATTTTGCCACAATCGAGCAGCCCTAATATGTAATGTAATCCGATTACAATATCGTTTCAGAGTAATGAGACTACAAACGGGAAGAGGACAGACCGAATCTGGTGGCAGTTCTGTGCTTGAATCTGGACGGTTTCCCCTCGAAGCCCAAAATCTCAAACGAGTCTTTATCCAGAGAGAGGGTCAGGTGACCTGCAGACACACGGCATACTTTAAGCAGGAAACAGGAAGTGATGTCACATCCCTGCAGCAGACAGTTTTCTGTGTCAACTAAAACATGCTGAGCTGATTACCATCAGTCAGTAATTGGATTACCATTTACAGGTTACTGATCGAGTCACACCTGTCGCTCCCTTTAGACCGCCACACTGCGATTCTGTGGTCACGGTGTTCTGGGAATCCATCCTACCTGACAAACCATCCTACCTGTTGTTTCTACGCAATGCTCAACACGAAATTCAGTGGCGAACCGTCCTACCTTTGTGAATACAAGCTACAAACATACTCTGATGGGTAAAATTATGTGCCAAACCGTCCTACCTTTGTGAATGTGATGTACAAGCATACTTTAACAGCTATAATTCAGTGGCGAACCATCTTACCTTTGTTAATAAGAGCTAGAAACATACTCTGACGGGTATAAATACGTGTAAAACCATGCTACCTTTATGAATGTGAGCTACAAGCATACTCTGATGGGCAAAGTTAAGTGGCAAACCGTCATACCTACTTACATTTGTGCTGGAATTACTGTGTGACAGCAGAAATGTGCATAAACTACTTACGGTAGGACGTTTTGCCAAAGTAGGACGTTTTGTCAGAACAACGGCTTTATGGCGGTACGCACTAACAGAACAATACAGCAACTTCCTTTAAAAGGCGGAGTCAGGCACCTGCCGAGGTCACAGGTTACAGAAAAAGCAACGTGTTGTCATTGAGTCGGAGGAAAGGCCAGATTAAAGATGGCGGCTCATTAAAATGTAATCCATTTTTGTTTTGCTCGCTGCCATGTTGTCATTGCATCACCGATTACATCACCAGGATGTTAGAGGACGGCGCCCTGGCTCTAAATCAGCAGTCACGCTAATTACTCAGGAAAATGGCAGCAGGTGACGGCGACAGGTGACCAATGACAGCTCTCGAGCCAGTGAGGAGGCGGAGTCAGAACACTCTTATATCTGGTCTTTGTCTGAAAATGACCAAAGACCAGGAGAACGACAGAACTTTGGAGAGCTGCAGTTCAATCGTCGGCTCACTGAGCGGCTCCTCCACAACAGGAGGGAGTACAGCAAACGGTGACGGCGGCTGAAGGTGGAGGTGCTGATGGATGCCTGGACTCCTGGTTGTGCTTCAGTAAGAAACTGTTTATGATGGAGTAACGTGTGTGAGAAAGCGTTAAACCATCGTACAGTGCTGGATGATTGGTGTGCTCGGCCCGCCTCGCAGCGTGCAGCTACGTCTCTGCTAACAGGGCGGTGTGGGAGGGCTTTATCACCCAACGAGGAACAAACCCATCAAAGACGGCGGCGCACTCCGCCTCTCCTGCACACCGCCCTCCACAAACCCGAACACGAACCGCACCACCTGCCAAGCGACCAATCTGCCGCCATCAGGGAAACCTGAAACCTGCATCAGTCAGCGGGCAGATGAGACTCCATCTTCATCTCACCAGCGAGATCTTTCACTGGCCAATCAGCACGCAGCATTCCTGTGAGCAGTTCTGTCACATATCATGGAGTCCAGAAGGTCAGAGGTTCTCGTCAAATCAGGATCAACTACAATCTCCTGCAGATCTCCGCGGCTGAGAGGAGGGGGGTCTTTCATCAAACATCTGTTCTTCTGAACCGTTACAGAGGTGGGCGGAGCAATCCTGTTTGGAAGTTCATCCTGCTCCCTGACGACTCTGCAGCTTTCTTCAGCAGCTTCTTGTAGTACAGCTGTTGTAACCGTAGCGATACGCACAGATCCAACAAGCCAATCAGTGATTTCAAATCTTTATGTTATGACATCACATGGCTGACAGACACCGTGTGATTTAAAAACGCCACAGCATCCCGCCTCCACGCTCGAAAACACTTTGTTCCAGCTCTGCTCAGGTTCTCCTCTGGATCTTCCTGTCGCCACAAAGATGTGAAAAACCTGCCGCTTCGGTCTGATGTCACTTCCTGTAACGCTCCGCCTTCGCAGACAGACATTTACGAATGTAAAGACGAAGTTTGTCGTTTTCCTGGAGGAACCATTTCTGCGACGCCTCTGAACGAGGAGCATGTGTCCGCGTGAGCGCGCCCACTGTCTCAGTTTACCGTTTCGCCCCGTGACGATGACGTTCACTGTTAATGGGAGTGTTGGAAATAAAGGTTGGTTTACAAAAAAAGAAACGTTACCGTTTGGCATCAGTGCGACGCAGGTATCTTCATCGATGCGAGTCCTGTAGGACAGACCGAACACGGCACCTGAAATACAGACAGTCACGCAGTGAGGGCGTGGACAGGTGAGGGCGTGGACAGGTGAGGGCGTGGACAGGTGAGGGCGTGGACAGGTGAGGGCCTGTGTATGCGAGTCTGTTGCTATGGGTAGATATAAATTAGAGTTCAGAGCTGAAACTCAGAGACGGACGTCACAATAACTTGGTGACGATGACGTGATTCATATTTCTGCTCCTCTGGATTAACATGGAGCCTGTGCTCTTTATTCACCCGTTGCCATGGCAAAATTACAGAACTGACTCTGATCAGCTGTTTGGGAACCTTAGAGGCTTCTTTTCAAACTCTCTTCCTGGAATGGAGCTCAGGTGCGCACAGGTGTGTTACCGTGGTACACGGCCGTCTCCAGGAAGTGTCGGTCCAACAGCTCGTACACCGGCAGCTTCCTGATCAGGTAGAAGCTGCTGAAGTTGTTCAACACGGAGTCCAGGTGAGAGGGGGCGGAGCTACACTCAGGAAGCAGCACAGACACCTGCACAGTTGAAACAGCTGATGGTTAAAATCAAATATTTCAATTCATTCAGATTTTTTGTACTCAAAGCAGAAACGATGAGTGTAGCAGCGCAGTGTCAGGCACACACGGTTGGATTGAAACATGTTTCCTCACCTCACCCAGCCCTGACCTCAGGTGACCTCAGAGTCAGCCGGGTTTCTGTACTCTGAAGATGCTTCACTTACTGCTACCTGGGGTTTATCACCATTGTCAGGTTTATATTATTGGATTGTCAATTATGCTTAGAAATATCTAATCATACATGCTTAGTTTTATAATCAACGTCATGTTGGTAGAGGTTTGATCCTCAGGAGTCTGCAAAGACTTTGTGTGCGTGTTCTGGCATTCACACTCACATCCTGGGGTCATGGGAAGAGGTCGTATCTTCTCTCGTTGATATATGGTGTAGCAAACACATCTATGTCTGTTTTAGGCGAAGTGCCTTTTGTTTAGATGAACTGCTGGACTTCCAGACCAGCAGGTTTAGGGAAGTCGTTTATGGGGTCACACTCTGACACACACGCGCACACACAATCAATCAATCAATCAATCAGTCTTTATTTATAAAGCACTTTTCATACAAAAAATGTAGCACAAAGTGCTTTACATAGTTAAAAGCAGCCCACCCCACCCTCCAACTCACTCCCCACACTCTCATTAACATAAATGATGTGAATACACACATACACCCCCCCCCACACACACACACACACACACACACACCCACACACGCGCACACTTAAAGAGTAAAAATTGGGCTGGGCTCGCATGAGCCAAGTGAGGAAACACTATAACAGGGAGCCGTCTGCACCGGGAGCCGGTCACAGACCGCAGCCTCCAGGCTGGGCACACAGCAGGAGGGAGGCAAAGGAGCCCCCCAGCCAGGCTGAGAGGACCCCAGAGACCCAGCAGCCACGGTCAATCACAGCCCCGGTGCAGAGAGCGCCCTCTGAGGAAACACTGGAGATATGACACAATAGGATATATACAGGGTAAAACGATAAAGTAAATAAGAACGGGATACAATATAAATATAAATAGAGTAAGAAGACTAAAAAATGGATAAGAATAAAATCAAGAAATATTAGGTAAAGCCTAAATTAATAATAGAATAACAGGATAGAATAAATAAGCATAAAATAAATAAACGCTAAGTAAAAGCTAAATTAAAAAGGTGGTCTTGAGCCTGTTCTTAAAAACATGTACGTTCTCTGCGGCCCTGAGCTCCTCCGGCAGGCTGTTCCACAGACGAGGACCATACCACTGAAACGCTGCCTCTCCGTGAGTATGTGTCCTGACTTTAGGGACAATCAAAAGGCCAGTACCAGAGGACCTCAGGGTCCGCGAGGGTTCATATGGTACTCTTTGTGTTACGAGGTAGAGGACGAGAGCGACTGGAGTCAAGCGAAGCGTTTGTCGTGGTTCTCTCCCTCATGCATGAGTAACACGAAGAACTTTGCCTACTCGTGTCTTGCTTTGCTGTGTAGTAGGATTGTCTTGAACGTTCCTGCAAATAGGTTTATGCTACAAACCTATCAACCATGGTAAGTGATGCTGTACGCAGGGGTACTCCAGGAAGCAGGTTGGTTAATTGGTTTAGTTTGATTATTGTGACATCGACTCATTGAATCAGTTTTAAATGTATTTTGGTTCTCAGCTTAAAGCTCACAAAACTACTTCAACACCAGCAAACAGCAGGTACACGCATTCCACACAAAGACGTAAACACAGAGCGTGGATCGTTCACAGATTCTGCAGGTTTCCTCACGCTGAGCTAAACTGACTGAACCAGCAGCCAAAGAAGATCCAAAGTACGCTTCAAACATCCTCATTCATCCCCTCGGACTTGGGCTCTGACTTCCTGCACAGCTCTCTCCCTCTCAGTGTGCTCACAGACCACCCGAGCTGCTCCCACAGGTGCTGGGTGGGGTTGAGGTCAGGACTGCAGATCCATAGTCTCCACTCAAAAATCAGTTTCTGTTTCAGAGCTCCTCACAGCACAGAAACAGCTTTAGTGACGGATACAAATCATTTGACCTTTCCCAGGACGTTTAAGCACCGTTTAAGCACCGTTTCAAAAGTACCGGTTTGGCACCGGTATCAGATAAAACCTAAAAGATACCATCCCTACTGCTGCTGCACCCACACACTGAGGCCTGCTACACACACACACACACACACACACACACACACACACACACACAGGACCACTCCACCCACACACTGAGGCCTGCTACACACACACACACACACACACACACACACAGGACCACTCCACCCACACACTGAGGCCTGCTACACACACACACACACACACACACACACACACTGAGCCCTGCTACACACACACACACACACACACACACACACACACACACACACACTGAGCCCTGCCACACACACACACACACACACACACACACACACTGAGCCCTGCTCTACACACACACACACACACACACACACACACACTCTGAGCCCTGCTACACACACACACACACACACACACTGAGCCCTGCCACACACACACACACACACACACACACACACACACACACACACACACACTGAGCCCTGCTCTACACACACACACACACACACACACACACACACTCTGAGCCCTGCTCTACACACACACACACACACACACACACACACACACACACACACACACACTCTGAGCCCTGCTCTACACACACACACACACACACACACACACACTCTGAGCCCTGCTCTACACACACACACACACACACACTGAGCCCTGCTACACACACACACACACACACACACACACACACACTGAGCCCTGCCACACACACACACACACACACACACACACACACACACACACACACACACACACACACACACACACACACACTCTGAGCCCTGCTCTACCCGTGACTGCTCTCCTTGCACTCCATCAAATGAACATGAAGCCGTCCGCGAGCCCACCGCTGTGAAGCTAACGGCTCGGAGGTGAAAGGTCAGAGGTGAATGGTGAGAGCGTCACCTGGTGGTTGAAGTGCAACTGCTGCACCTGCGCGCTGATCCGGTTCTTCGGGTCCAAGAAGCTGGAGCTCTCCGAGACCAACAGAGTCCGCGGAGTCCGGTCCAGCTCCGAGGACGTCATTTTCTTCGGCTGCGAGTTAACTGCACGTGTTTCCGGCCGCGGCTTTTCAGCTTAGAAGTTTCCGGTAGCGAACCGGAAATGTTCGTTGATTTTATTTTGGAGGATATTCCGGTGTTCAGACTTTTTTTTTTAATGAACTTTATTTATAAACAACAGTATAACATACAAGGCACCATTATTAATTCAAATATCCTCGGCTGAGCGCTACAACGAGAAAAGAAAACAATAAACACAAAGCCAAAAAGAGTTGACAAAAAACGAAAGAACAGTCATTGAAGGAAACCAAAGGCACAAATAATATGAACAAAAAAGGGCAATCATGATCATTAAATAGGGAGGCTTCTTTTGAACATGGATTAAACTTATTAAATAATACAACACGTTTATGAGCTTTCTTGTTATTCACAAGTTTCTCAGCCATCTGTTTATACATGGTTTAGCTTCAAAGTATCTGCATTTGTGAATAAATTTTTTTCCCAGTAACAAAACCGTCCTAATCATCAAGTCAAAATCTGCATTCTCAGCAAGTATTCCAGATTTTATTACCGTCACCGTCAAATGTGGTAACTGAATTCTCCTGGACTGTAGCCAGCTCCACATGTCAGTCCAGAAGTGCACTGATTCACAGTAGAAAAACAAGTGATCCAGACTTTCAACATCATCTTCACAAAATGCGCAGGCGTTCACGTCTAAGTTCAATTTCCGTCTTAAGAATTCATTGGTTGGATAAACCTCATTAATGATTTTAAAGTGAATCTCTTTAACTTTAGGGGAAAGAGGAAGTGAGATATACTTTTTTCTTATCGCCTTAACCTCCATGGTCTCAAATTCTTTATGAATATAATTTCTTTTAACTGGATTAGGGCAAACTTCATTTATCAAAATATTCCTGATCACCTTGTTTGTAAACCTGCTGTCACCAAATTCAACTCCAGCTATGCAGAGCTGCCTCAGTCAAGGAGAAATTTTAGAGTGCACAATATCTTCTTTTATCTTTGATCTCAAAGGGACTGGGATGGCTTTCATCAGGGATTTATATCTCTTAGCAGTACATCTTACATCAAATTTGTCACAAAACGTCTCATGTTTTAATAAGACCCCATTCTCATCCATAAAATGAGCTACAGCCCAAATCCCTTTAGATCTTCATTCAAGGTTCAAGGTATAGTATATACATTGGGTGAATGTGCAGTAGTAGCAGCAAGCAGGTGAATTCTCTACATTAATAAGAATAGACATCTCACTATTTTACAGAATAGACATCCATGCATTCGCTTCCGCTTATCCTTTTCAGGGTCGCGGGGGGCGCTGGAGCCTATCCCAGCTGTCATAGGGCGAAAGGCGGGGTACACCCTGGACAGGTCGCCAGTCTGTCGCAGGGCCAACACACAGGGACAGACAACCATTCACACTCACATTCACTCGCACATTCACACCTAGTGACAATTTGGATTAATCAATTAACCTATCCCCACAAGCTGCATGTCTTTGGACGGTGGGAGGAAGCCGGAGTACCCGGAGAGAACCCACGCAAACACGGGGAGAACATGCAAACTCCACACAGAAAGATCCCGGCCTGATGGTGGAATTGAACTCAGGACCTTCTTGCTGTGAGGCAACAGTGCTAACCACCGTGCCACCGTGCACGGTGGCACAGAATAGACAATATAAACATATTTAAAATTAAAGGAATTCATCCACGTACACAGATTTCCTACACAAACGGATATACCTGTTGTTCCATATAGGGGTGTTGTGAGGAGTAAAGTTATGTTTATAGATTAATGTCCAGTCGAGAAGGACCTGCTGATGGAAAGCTGAGAGTTTAACAGGTAACGAACTGCAATCAAGGTCACAACGTAACAAAAAGTCTATTCCACCCATTTTGCCAAAAATCACACTGGGAATAATGTTCCAAAAGGAATTTTTGTTCCTAATGAAAGATCTTAACCATTTCAATTTTAGTACACCATTCATAACATCAAAGTCAATGGCATTAGCCCCACCCTCTTCATAATTCTTAATCATATCATTTTTCTTTATATAATGACATTTGTTCCTCCATATGAACCTAAAATTAAGATTATTTATAGATTGAATTAGTTTTGGAGATGTGGGCAGAGAAAAGGCTGGATAGATGAGTCTGGACAGACTGTCCATGTTGGTTAGCAAGATTCTCCCAAACAGACTTATGTCCCTCTGCAGCCACCTGTTTAAAATCGACTTACACTTTTCTGTATTGGCACAGATATTCTTATTTTCTGTTGATGTCTTATCCCCAGATACTTCACCTCTTTTTTTATCTGTATATTATTTATTGCTTGTAGGGGACACTCATGCAGAGCTAGTATCTCACATTTATTAATATTCAGCTGTAGGCCAGAAGCTTTGGAGAAGTGGTTGATCGCCTGTAAGGCTGAAGGAATCTGGTCCTCATTTCTTAGAAACAGGGTGGTATCATCTGCCAGCTGACTGATTATTATCTGTTCACCCATCACAGTTAACCCCTCAATGTGACTGTTTTTAATCAAAATAGACAACAGCTCAGCAACCATGATGAACAGAAGTGGTGAGCTGCTACATCCCTGCCTTATCCCTCTATTAACCTCAAACCTTGAACATGTACCATGTTCTAGCAAAACAGAGCTGTTGATGTCATTATATAGCATCTCTATAACATTATAAATTCCTCTTCAAAACCAAAAGACTGCAGAGTTTTTAATATGAACGGATGTTCAACTGAGTCAAATGCTTTGTAAAAATCCAAGAACAGGATGTATCCTCTCTCTTGGATTAATTCACTGTACTCAAGGAGGTCCAAAACCAGCCTAATATTGTTATGAATTAGTCTTCCTTTCAAAAAACCTGATTGTGTTTCACTGATAATGTTTGAGATGCCTTTCTTTAGCCTCTCGGCTCCAGCTGCAGACAGGATCTTATAGTCAGTGTTTAGTACAGTGATGGGTCTTAAATTGTCTAAAATTCTTTTATCCTTGCCCGATTTAGGGATCAGGGTTATCAACCCTTGTTTCATGCTCGGCATCAGTTCTTTCTTCTCTATCGATTCCTTTAATGCATCAAACAATAAAGTTCTTAGGTCCTTCCAGAAGAAATGATAAGAATTAGTAGTGAGTCCATCTGTCCCTGGGGACTTGTTTAATGCCATTTTCATGACCACCAAATCCAGTTCCTCAATTTTAAGCTCTGAATCACACAGATCTTTGAACGGCTTGTCAATACATGGGATGAGATCATGAATCTTATCAAAGAAACTATCAGAATCAGCTGCTGAATATTCTCAGGAGTACAATTTGGAATAAAAAGTGAAGACTTCCTTTTCAATCTCTCTGAAATCTTTACATTCAGTCCCATTTATCAACAAGCTTGAGATTAGATTTCTCTGCTGTCTACACTTTTCCAGCTTACTAAAATATGATGAGTTCTTTTCACCTGCCTCAATCCATTTGGCTCTGATCTTATAAAGGCACCCTGGGCTTTCTCTAGGTAAGGTGATCGTGGCTCAAGAGTTGGGAGGTCGTCTTGTAATCGGAAGGCTGCCGGTTCGAGCCCTGGCTTGGACAGTCTCAGTCGTTGTGTCCTTGGGCAAGACACTTCACCCGTTGCCTACTGGTGGTGGTCAGAGGGCCCGGTGGGGCCAGTGTCCGGCAGCCTCGCCTCTGTCAGTGCGCCCCAGGGTGGCTGTGGCTACAATGTAGCTGCCATCACCAGTGTGTGATTGTGTGTGTGGATGACTGGATATGTAAAGCGCTTTAGGGTCCTTAGGGACTAGTAAAGCGCTATATAAATACAGGCCATTTACCATAAAGATCGTCTAATTTAGTTTGTAACTCCATCAATTTATTCTTCTCTTACATGTTTAGTTTTTCTGTACTACAGCACTGAGTTATTTCACGAAGTAAATTACTTTCATATTCCCGTTTTCCCTGTTCAGTTCTTTGCAGAATTTTATAGTGAATTCTCTGATTTTGAATTTAACAAATTCCCATTTCTGTATATTACCCACTACTGAGTCATCATTTTTTATATCTGTAATTGTATGTCTAATTTTATCACAATACTCGTCCTTATTTAAAAGGCTGGCATTAAATTTCCAATATCCCCTGCTACTACGTCTCATCCTTGTTGGTGCTTTGGAGATTTTAGATTGTGAAGTACACCTCAAAATTTAATCGCTCACTAACCAATAATCAATTCTTGACCTGCTTCCTCCATTAGGTTTAAACCATGAATAACTCTTAACTCCAGGATTCAAACTTCTCCAAATGTCTGTAAAATTATTATCACTAGAGACGTTCTCAATAATGTTATTCTGTTGCCTCCTTCCTAAGCGAGGAGGCCATCTGTCCATCCACTCATCTGGTGTCATGTTCCAGTCTCCTCCTACTAGGATGTAATCTGTGGGGTACATAACTTTAAACTCTGAAATAACTTCTGTTAGATTTTCCAATAGACTTTTATTTTGACCCTCGTTATTATGTCCATAAAGATTCATGACAATTAGAAATATACCTTTGCACTTCAAAACTACAGTCAACCAATGGCCCTCTCTATCAGCTTTGTAAGTTATGATCTCGCCTGGGAACTTATTAAAACAAATCGCCACACCTCCAGATCTGTGAGATCCACGACTGAAAACAATCTTTCTCCCCGCTGGCTGTTCTCACTATTCAATTCAATTTTCAATTCAATTTTATTTATACAGCGCCAAATCACAACAGCAGTGGCCTCAAGGATGACAAACCATCCTACTTTGGCAAAACGTCCTACCGTAAGTAGTTTAGGATAGGATAGGATAGAACTTTATTAATCCCTCGGGTGGGTTCCTCTGGGAAATTCGATTTCCAAAAAAGCACAGCACCGACAGAAGTTACAGAGTTATACACACACACATATATAAATACAGAGACAAATATAAATAAAATATACAAAGGGGATAAATAGAATAAATAGGAATAAAAATAAAAATACAAGTGAATTGCACATTTCAAGTATTGAGTCTATTGCACCGTTGACTATTTACAAAAGTATTGCACAAGGTATTGCACAGTGAGGTGAAGAGGCACTACAGCTTAGTTGTTCCCTCCTTTGTCCTCCTGTTTCCCCTCCCTCTCCCCTCCAGAGAGGAGTTAAACAGTCTGATGGCGTGTGGGACAAAGGAGTTTTTAAGTCTGTTAGTTCTTGTCTTTGGGAGAAGCAACCTGTCACTGAACAGACTCTTCTGGTTGTTAATGGCCGTGTGCAGAGGATGCCCAGCATTGTTCATAATGTCCATCAGTTTCTTTAATGTCCTTTTCTCTGCCACTGTCACCAGAGTGCACATTTCTACTGTCACAGAGCAATTCCAGCACGAATTTAAGTAGGTATGATGGAGTGCCTCTCAACGTTACCCTTCAGAGTATGATTGTAGCCCATATTCATGAAGCCAGGATGGTTTGCCACTTCATTTTACCCGATAAAGTATGCTTGTAGGTAACATTCACAAAGGTAGCATGGTTTGGCACTTAATTTTACCCGTCAGAGAATTTTTCTAGCTGTTATTCACAAAGGTAGGATGGTTCGCCTCTCAATTTCGTGTTGTACGCATGCGCAGAAACAACGGGTAGGATGATTTGTCAGGTAGGATGGATTCCCAGAACACCACTTCCTCTGGAAAAACGGGACACATTACATCAGAAAAAGTGTATTGATGAATGACTATGAACACGGTGGTCTCAATGTTTTGGATTTTACTACTCTAAACAATACATTTAAGATTAATTGGGCGAAACATATCCCTAAAAATCAGGTCTCCATCTGGAATTGTATTCCTCACTACATTTTCTCTAAGTTTGGGGGTCTAAGTTTTGTCTTAGGTTGTGATTGTAATATAGATAAGCTTCCAGAAAACCGTCGATGTTTCACAAACAAGTTCTATTAGCTTGGTCCCTTATATATAAACACAACTTTACACCCCATACGTATTCAATTTGGAATAATAGGAACATAGTGTATGAAAATAAATCTTTTTTTTTTTCTAGGTGGGTTGAGAAACAGATTGTTTTAGTGAATCAGCTGTTTAATCCTAATGAGCAGCTTATGTCTTATTCAGAATTCTTAAACACCTATAAATTTCCAGCCACACCCAAAGAATATGCCATATTATTTGATGCAATACCTACGGGTATTATAATGCTTTTTAAAGGTATTCAACCTTGCATATCATTGTTTCTCTCCCCAACCCTTTAGATTCACACATAGGAAGAATCTGTCTAACAAACCACAGTAAAAGTAATAAGAATATCCGTGCTTTGTTCCAGACAGAATCTCTAACTGTCCCACATGTGGTCTCTTACTGGGATTCCTTTGTCAGTGACATTAACTGGAAAAGAGTATGGACAATTCCTAACAAGTATCTGGTGACAAATAAAGTGAAGGAAGTCTCATTTAAAATACTGCATAAATGTTATCCTGCTAATCATTACATGACGAAGTTCAAAAGGGACATAAATGTGAGCTGTGGATTTTGTGGAAGCCATCCTGAGACTGTGCAGCACCTCTTCTGGATCTGTTCATGCGCTGGAACATTTTGGAAAGACTTCAGTAGATTCATTGCTGGACATCTCTACAAAGACTTTACTGTGAAACGGGAAAATGTTGTATTTTGTTTCTTTCAAAGGCAAAAAAAGGAAGATGTTTACTTTATAATAAACTTGTTAGTTATCTTAGCTAAATTTTATTTTCACAAATGCAAATACAGTAACAAAAAACCTAATTTTAAACATTACTATAATGATGTTTTATGTTACATAAAATTGATTCGTGGATCACTTAACAAAAAGGCTGTGAAAACTATTACTGTTTGTAGTAATTACAAATTTTTTTTTTTTTATAATTCAAGTATTTATTAGATTTTGCATTTTATGACAGCAAATACAGAGATGCAACAACCAAAAGCAAGAAGCAAACAAACAAAAACAAACAAGATAAATAACTAAAATAAATAAATAAATTTAAAAAAAAACACAACGAAACAAAACAAAACAAGTGAGGTTTTAACATATGTTGTATTAAGCTCAAATGTCCAAGTCAGGTAGACATGTAGGTGCAAAAATTGTCCCACTGTTCCAGCGCAGCTTCCGTCACATGGTGTATTTTTCCCAGCATCTTTTCGCATGCAACATTCCCAATCATTCTGTCTTTCCACATTTTAAGCGTTGGAATAGGAGAGTCCTTCCAGTGTTCCAAAATGACACGGGCACATGTTACCAATGCAGTACTTAACAGGGACGTGCAGAGGGGGGGGGGCTAGAGGGCAGGGACGTGCAGAGGGGGGGGGCTAGAGGGGCTTGAGCACCCGCCCCTTTCCTGATGGGTGCCCAAAGTGCCCTTTTGTTGAGGCAACTTTTAAATTTTTTTTATTTATTTATTTATTTTTTATGTGTGTGTGCGTGCGGAGTCCTGTCTGTGCCCCTCAACAATAATATTTAACTATTAATCACAGTTTTGCTAAATAAAAGGATCTGGCTTGCATCAGTCAGATGATCACATTTAACCAATGATCGCCCTCGACGGCAGAACGCGCTGGTTACGAGCCGGGAACGAGCTCACAAAGAGCACGCGCATTTTTAGCGTTCCGGAGCTGTAGGAGAAACACAAGTTAACTCAGAGACACAGACTGATGCGACACAACCAGTAAGTAGGTGTACAGCGCACACTGTAGTGTGTAGCACCCAGGAGTATCAGCTTATTACGTACACGTTGGTAAGATGTCTTGTTGCAACTGACGAACTGAAACAAACGAGCGTGCTGTGTGTGCAACAGCGCGACAAACATTACCTGTCCTTTTATTAACTGCACAGGTAGTGCTGGTCACAGCTGCTGGCTACCTGTGTAAGGCTGTCATGGGTCTGTAGCTCTGTCACCGTTTCAGGGAACATATTTAGTTTTAAAGTATTTAGAAACATATTTAGTTTTAAAGTATTTAGAAACATATTTAGTTTTAAAGTATTTAGAAACATATTTAGTTTTAAAGTATTTAGAAACATATTTAGTTTTAAAGGAAGTTTCCGGGCTTTTCCTGCCTTTCTGGAGGGATTATATTTCACTAAAAACGATCTAATATGCATGTCCACATAATTATGCATTATTATAATTATAATATATTTAAAAACACGCTGTATTTTAAAGAACATACATTAAGAAGCAGATTATATTAGATTTATATTTTAAATAAGACAAAATTTGGATGTTACAGCAGTAAAATGATTGTATCTCTACAGTTTAAAAATGTAATAAGCTTTGCCCTGCACAGAGTGGATAGTGAAACAAATGGAATCATCATAAATACATTATTTCATATTTATTACTTCCCCCTCCTCATTGCTTTATTATTGTAGCTCTAGTAATAAATAATAATGTAAGGATGCCCATAGTATATACAGTATTCTGAAGAAGGTCTAAAATGTCACTGTGTGTGCGTGCATGTGTGTGTTTTATGTATATGGATTATTTTAAATTATTACTCATGATATAACATTGTGCAGACGTGCCTGGTAAGGACATGAGGAGGAAACAGCAGAGCTGTGTGAGGCTACTAAAGGCAGGGCTATAACATTTTTCTGTCATCATTTTATTATAGATTAAGTGCTGGAGTTGTTAGGTGTGGATAATTAGATTATAGTTTATTGCAATAGCAAGTTGTGCCTTGTTCTCACATAGACAGCAAGTGCAGAGTGATATATGAAATGATGGAAGGAAGAAGAGAAGCAAAGAGTGATTCACAGGCAGAGCCTAAATTATTTCTCACAGTTTTTTGTTGCCTTATGGTTCCAAGCGCTGTCACCAATCTTTGCATTTTGTTATTATCTCATGACACTTGTTTAATCAGCTCCCATCTCTCCTGTTGACTTTTTAATGTCTACAGTCTCAGATCAACACAGCCCTGCCCTTCCCATATTAGATTCTTGATGAATGTGTGTTGTTGTTATTCAGCCTGGTTCAATGTGCCCCTTTTTAACTTTGAGCACCCGCCCCTTTAAACCTCTCTGCACGGCCCTGGTACTTAACACTCTAAACTGGTGTTTACTTAATTGCGGCACCTCTCCTTTGTCTCCTAGTAAACATAATTTAGGTGATCTGGGTAGGTTACAAAGTGTCCACCCCTGCAAATAATTCAGTACAGTGTTCCAAACTGGAAAAACCAGCGGGCATTCCCAGAGGGCATGTATCAGAGTACCTTTGGCTTTTTGGCATTTCCAACACAAGTCATCTCTACCAATCCCCATTCTATACAGCCTTGAAGGAGTATAATAGTATCTGTTAAGAATTTTGTATTGAATAAATTTTCCCCTGGCTTCCCTAATGTATAATCCATTGTTCGACGATATAGAATCCCATGTATCTTCATCCATTGTACGCCCTAGATCCCTTTCGCATACTTTTTTCAGGCTCTTATTTATATTGTTTTTAATCCATGGGCAAATATTATACCATTTCGCAGCTGTGCACAGAAATGTGGGTAGTAGCATGAAATTCTCTATCGAGTTACTTTCACATGTTATTGTAACTCCTCCTTTTAAACAGTTTCTTATTTGCAAATACTTCCAGAAATGACTGTTACCCTCTAAACAAAACTTTTTTTTAATATCCTCATACGACATGAAAACACCCCCTTCAAATAGGTCACTAACAGTTCTGATACCTCTTCTCACCATTGTGTCCAGTAAACAGTCTGCTTACCAATTTTAATTTTAGGGTTATACCACAAGGAGGCATACTTCTGTACATATGGCACAAGTTTATATTTCTTATGCCCCTCCAACCACACCATTTTCGAAAATTTCAAAATAGGGTTTTGCGTCTTACCGTGATTATTCACTTTTTGTGATAAAATATCAATTGGTGTGAATGGAGATGCAAGCTCTTGTTCTATTAAAATCCAGTCTATATTATTTTTCCCTGCCCAATGTTTGCCTAATCTAGCCATTTCAAAAGAGATACTATAATACTCTATATTGGGCAGGGCTAGTCCCCCTTCTTTCTTAGATTGGGACAGTCGATTTATGTTAATACGGGGTTTACCACCCTTCCAAAGAAAATCTTTTATTATATTATTGTAGCTTTGCAACATCCGTCGCGGGATACACATAGGCAGCATTCCTGTATAATAGTTGATGAGCGGTGCCACAACCATTTTAACTGTGTTCACTTTTCCCCACAATGTCAAATTTAGTTTACTCCATTTACCCAAGTTTTTATTGATCTTGTTTAATAATTTTCCCGTACTGTTAGCCATAATATCCTCAATATTGGGGTCCAATTCAATTCCAAGATATTTCATTCCCTTGTCCACCCACTTAAAGTTAAAGCCCGATATTAAGTTATGACTGCAAGCCTGGGAAACTGGCATCGCCTCTGATTTATGCCAATTAATTTTGTACCCCGAAAACATTGAGTATGTATTAATCACCTCTAATAGTTTTGTGATAGAATTAGTTGGGTCTTGGTTTAATATCAGCACATCATCTGCATACAGGAATAATTTGTGTTCTCTGCCTCCCCCAAATACACCTTTAATCTCTGCATTTTCTCTGATTTGAATAGCTAATGGCTCTAAAAATATTATAAATAGCAATGGGCTTAAATTGCATCCTTGACGTGTTGATCTGGAAATACTAAAAAAAGGAGAAAGTACCCCATTTGTAAATACAGCTGCCTCTGGACCAGAATACATGGTTCTAATCCATCTGCAAAAATTGTCACCTATTCCAAACTTTTCCAGGGCTGTGAACAGAAAGTTCCACTCCACCCTATCAAAAGCTTTCTGTGCATCTAAAGATATAGCCAATACAGGATTTGTGTTATTTCTATTCAGCCACAGCAGGTGTAGTAATCTCCTCATATTATCAGAAGCAGATCTATTCTTGATAAACCCTACTTGATCTTGATGAATAATTTGTGGTATTACAACCTCCAACCTTGTTGCTAAAACTTTGGATAGAATTTTGCAATCCACATTGATTAAACTTATTGGTCTGTAATTACCTGGATCAGTTAAATCCTTGTCACCTTTTGGAATTAGTGATATTACTGCCTGATTAAAACTTGCAGGGAGTCGTCCAAATTCAAAGGCTTCATGTACTACTTCAGTTAGAAAAGGACATAGCAAATCTATAAATTTATGGTAAAATTCTGCTGGGAATCCATCTATTCCTGGTGACTTCCCAGCTTTCATTGCACGGATAGCTTCTTTTACTTCTACCTCAGTTAGTGGAGTTTCCAATTTGTCCCTACCCTCTTGTGAGATTTTTGGTATTTTCATTTTATCAAAGTATGTACTCAGCAGATCCATACTTACTTTGTTATCGGACGTGTATAAATCTTGATAAAATATTTTTAAAATTGTGTTAATCTCTGAAGAAGATGTAACTAATTTATCATCCTTTTTAACTGCCGTAATAACATTCTGATTGTCCATTTGCTTAAGTTGTCTGGCTAATAGCCTGCCTGTCTTTTCACCATTCTCATAGAAATTAGTTTTAAGACGAAAGAGGGCATACTCTGCTTTTTTGTTATAAATTTTATGAAGATCATATTTAAGCTGGCAAATCTCTTTAAATTTATTATCATCAAATTTTCCTGCTAATTGTTTTTCCAATTTACTTATATTTTCCTCCAAAGTTTTTATCTTTTCCTTATCTTCTCTATTTTTCTTAGAACTATAGCCTATGCACTTTCCACGAATAAATGCCTTCAAAGCATCCCATACAATAGCCAGCCTGTCCGTAGATCCAACATTCACCTCTAAAAAATATCTTATATCCTCTTTTAGGGTTGATACAAATTTTTCGTCCTGCAATATGCTTGAGTTTAGTCTCCACCTACCCGTTCTGTTCTTTTCGACATTTAGATTTATGTGCAATTCTACTGGTGCGTGATCTGTTAAAGCAATCACACCAATGTCACAGTTTACTACTAAATTGACACATGATTTAGAAATCAAAAAATAATCTATTCGGGAATATGTCTTATGCGAATGAGAGTAAAAGGTGTATTCTCTTTCCATAGGGTGAACAAGCCTCCAAATATCTACCACACTGAGATCTTCTTTTAAAGCATCTATCGCTGTCCCAGTTCTAGTACTTGAAGTTGCATTAATGGCACTTCTATCAATATATTCATCCATCACATTATTAAAGTCTCCACCTAACAAGATCTGGCCCTTCATGTTCCCTAGCATCTTGTTAACCTCATCCATAAAATTAGGTTCATCCCTATTTGGGGCGTAAATATTGCACAGAACAACCTGAACTCCATTAATGAGAGCCTGCAGAGCCAACACTCGCCCGTCTTCATCCCGGCTTTCCTTCAATAATACAAAGTTTAGTCTTTTATTAATGAGTATCATGACACCACGACTCTTGCTTGATCTTGAGTTATGAAATACTTTCCCAACCCAATCCCTTTTTAATTTCAATGCTTCATTTTCATTCGCAAAATGCGTCTCCTGGATGTATGCAATATCAGCATTATGAGACTTGAGGTAGCTAAGCACTTTTTTTCTTTTGACTGGTGTGCCACAGCCATTTATGTTCCATGACACAATGTCAGTAATTACAAATTATTGAATGTATGTAATTCTTTGTATTACACCCCCTGGCATATGTTAATTTTGTTCTGGTTGTATACATGTTCTGTATACTGTTTCTTAATAAAGTTTAATAATTGAAAAAAAAAAAAAGGATTCCCAGAACACCTGTTGTTGGGTGAAAGCTAGATTACCGCGTGTGTGTGTTTGAGAGTGGGATCGGTAGAGGTGATGTGACGTCATCCTCTGAGCCGCGCCGCTCTCCGTAGTCACGTGGTCGAACACGGAAGTGGCGTAAACACGAGGAGCGGCGCAGCACAGTCGGTCCAGAAGGTTCAGCGCTCACCTGTGCACGTGTAAGAGGCTTTGATGTCATGGCGGAGTCGGCGTGTGTACCTGGGCAGTTTGATGACGCGGAGGAGGACAGGTGAGTTCGTTTGTTTGTTTTGATAATGCGCTGTAAACAGTGAGGCTGTACCTGGCTAAATCACCATGGTAACGCGTCACCACTCCATAGCAGGATTCAGTCTTATCCAGGTAAGCTCAGGTGTAGCCTGGGTTTCAGCAGCTGATGCTCTGATGCTTTCATGTGTGAGCTTTTCTGTCGCGGTTACTGACGCACCTTACACACACACACACTCAGTGTAAGTCTCCATGGCCGTACTGTTGGTGTTTCAGTCCCATACAGAAACCAGCCTCTCACCATCAGGGCTTCTTGTTTCAGGCCAATATTTGCAGGTAAAATTCATTAATATTTACTACATAAATACAATCGACAGGCTTCAGGGCACAAGAACAGAACCACAACTTTAACCCACAGAGGAGCTCTGATAGCTTCACAGAGGGGACCAGTTCACAGCTCGGGCCTCTGCCTTCCTGACCATCGGGGCACCAGGGCTGCCTCCTCTTTCATCATTACATCTTGTTTGCTGTATGAGTAACTTTCGCAGAGATTTCAGCAGCTCTGACTGTGTTTTTGTTGTTTGTTTGTTTTTGTTCTGCAGCGTCAAATCAGTAGAGCTGACTCGCATCAGTGATGCACTGCCTTCATCAGAGCAGCAGGATTTCAGTGAGGAGGAGGAGGATGAGGATGATGATGAGGATGATGATGAGGATGAGTGGGCCTGGAGCTCAGCAGCAGATCTGGCCAAAAGATATAACCAGGCAGCGGGTGGCTTTCAGGTAAGACAGGAAGTGAGTAGAGGTGGAAGAACCAACAGCCTTCCAGGTGTAAAAGGAGATCAGCTGATGATGTATGTGTTGAACGCCTGATTATGCAACAGAGGAGCTAACAGAGGAGCTAACAGAGGAGCTAACAGAGGAGCTAACAGGGACTAACAGAGGAGCTAACACAGGAGCTAACACAGGAGCTAACAGGGACTAATAGAAGGACTAACAGAGGGGCTAACAGGGACTAACAAAGGAGCTAACAGGGACTAACAGAGGGGCTAACAGGGACTAACAAAGGAGCTAACAGGGACTAATAGAAGTACTAACAGAGTGACTAACAGAGGAGCTAACAGGGACTAATAGAAGTACTAACAGAGGGACTAACAGAGGAGCTAACAGGGACTAATAGAGTGGCTAACAGAGGGACTAACAGAGGAGCTAACAGGGACTAATAGAAGGACTAACAGAGGGACTAACAGAGGAGCTAACAGGGACTAATAGAAGGACTAACAGAGGGGCTAACAGAGGGACTAACAGAGGAGCTAACAGGGACTAACAAAGGAGCTAACAGGGACTAATAGAAGTACTAACAGAGGGACTAACAGAGGAGCTAACAGGGACTAATAGAAGGACTAACAGAGGGGCTAACAGAGGAGCTAACAGGGACTAATAGAAGGACTAACAGAGGGGCTAACAGAGGGACTAACAGAGGGGCTAACAGAAGGACTAACAGAGGAGCTAACAGGGACTAATAGAAGGACTAACAGAGGGGCTAACAGAGGAGCTAACAGGGACTAACAGAGTGACTAACAGAAGAGCTAACAGGGACTAACAGAGTGGCTAACAGAGGGACTAACAGAGGAGCTAACAGGGACTAATAGCAGGACTAACAGAGGGGCTAACAGAGGAGCTAACAGGGACTAACAGAGTGGCTAACAGAGGGACTAACAGAGGAGCTAACAGGGACTAATAGCAGGACTAACAGAGGGGCTAACAGAGGAGCTAACAGGGACTAACAGAGTGACTAACAGAGGAGCTAACAGGGACTAACAGAGTGGCTAACAGAGGGACTAACAGAGGAGCTAACAGGGACTAATAGCAGGACTAACACAGGGGCTAACTGAGGAGATGAGTAGTTCCTTGGAGGACTGTTTCTGTGCAAAGCTAACTGAACCTTGCGTTATATTAACATAATTATAAAATGATAGATAGATGGGAATACAAATATGTCTGTGAAGGTTCTCATGGGAATACAAACTTTAGTCTATCTTTGTTTATACAGCTTGAATCAGAATAAAAAGCATAGAAATAAAAACAAGTCTCTATTTCCTGTTGCCTACATTGTAGAGGGGGACTTTGTCTCCAAACAGGAATATGTGTACAGTCAGAGGTTAATGTGGATTCAGCAGGTGGAGGAACCTTTAAATCAGCTGTCATGTCTCAGTGTGGGGGAAAGACTGAAAGTCATTTCCACTGAGAGCTCCAGTAGTTTCTTAGTGTGCAGGCTGTGATCAGCTGACCTGCTGCTCTCTGTGGATGTACACACCTGGATTCATCCAGATTTGAGCAAATGTAAAATTCATATTGTTGAGTCGGGGTTCTTTCCATTTTAATTCATTACTTAAACATTTAATTATTTAATGGGCTATTTAATTATTTTTGGTACTCCTGGCCCTCCATACCTTGGTATAAGCTAACTGTGAGCATGAACCCACAGCCGCTGTGCAGCAGTCACACACTCTACTGTAAACCCATCAGTGCAGCGAACTCACCTGTTCATCCTGCAGAGGATTCTCATGCAGCCTTTAAATGACAGTCTGCCTCAGTTTGATTAGTAGCAGGTTTATGAACAAACACAATGTGACAGATTTAAAACCACGAGGACTTCCATGTGAGCTTTAAATGAGCGTCCTTCTTCCTCTCCTGTCCTTCTTTCTAATCTGTCTCCATCTCTGAGTGAAGTAGCTTTCTGTCTTTTCTCTCCCTGTCAAATACAGCAGCTGGACCTTTAGCTGCAACACACTGTGAGACAAACTGCATGTTTGTTGAGCTGATAAGTGTCAGCTAATAGAAATGAGCTGACAGCGTTGCTCCTCTTCTGTAGTGTTAGCTCGATGCCAAAGAGTGTGTGTGTGTGTGTGTGTGTGTGTGTGTGTGTGTGTGTGTGTGTGTGTGTGTGTGTGTGTGTGTGTGTGTGTGTGAAATCAATTCAAATCACTTTTATTGTCACATCACATGTGCAGGTACATTGGTACAGCACATGTGAGTGAAATTCTTGTGTGCGAGCTTCACAAGCAACAGAGTTGTGCAAAATACAATAATGTAAACAAGCAAAATACAAGAATGGCTAAATCTGAGACTAATAAATATATGTACAATATATAATAGTGTATGCATTTCTGGATGTGTATACTAAATATTTTTCTACGTGTGTGTGTGTGTGTGTGTGTGTGTGTACACATATTTTACAAATTAAATAGAGTAAACAATGAATAGAATATATAAAATAAAATATACAGAGTTGAATATGTGCAAAACAAGTGGCATTTATATACAGTATGGAGTGCATAATGTTGAAGTTCCAGTAGTGAAGCTGAGGTGTCTATGACGTGTTCAGCAGTCTGATGGCCTGGTGGAAGAAGCTGTCTCTCAGTCTGCTGGTACGGGACCGGATGCTGCAGAACCTCCTTCCTGATGGAAGCAGTCTGAACAGTTTATGGCTGGGGTGACTGGAGTCCTTGATGATCCTCCCCGCTTTCCTCAGGCAGCGCTTCCTGTAGATGTCTTGGAGGGAGGGAAGCTCACCTCCAATTATCCGTTCAGAGCACCGCACTACTCGCTGGAGAGCTTTGCAGTTGTAGGCGGTGCTGTTGCCATACCAGGTGGTGATGCATCCAGTGAGGATGCTCTCAATGGCACAGTGATAGAAGGTCCTGAGGATGCGGGGGCTCATGCCGAATCTTTTCAGTCTCCTGAGAAAGAAGAGGCGCTGCTGCGCCTTCTTCACTGTTTTGTTTGTGTGTACTGACCACGTAAGATCCTCAGCCAGGTGTACGCCAAGGAAGCGGAAGCTGCTCACTCTCTCCACAGCAGCGCCGTTGATGGTGATGGGGGTGTGTACTTCTCTGCACCTCCAGAAGTCCACTATCAACTCCTTTGTCTTTGCGACGTTGAGGGTGAGATGGTTGTCTTGACACCAGTGGGTCAGGGCGCTGACCTCCTCCCTGTAAGCCGTCTCATCACCGTTGGTGATAAGACCCACCACTGTAGTGTCGTCCGCAAACTTCACAATGATGTTGGAGCTGTTAGTGGCTGTGCAGTCGTAGGTGTAGAGTGAGTACAGGAGAGGGCTCAGTACACACCCCTGTGGAGCACCAGTGTTCATCTCCTCCACACATCACTCACTCACTTGGACACTAGAAGGGGGAATTATGTTAAAATGCTCTTCATAGACTACAGCTCTGCATTTAACACCATAATTCCCTCCACACTCACCACCAAGCTGGAGCATCTGGGACTCAGCTCATCTATGTGTCAGTGGATCTCCAACTTCCTAACTGGCAGACCACAGGCAGTAAGGATGGGCGGACATGTCTCAGCCTCCACCACTCTCAGCACTGGAGCCCCCCAGGGGTGTGTTCTGAGCCCCCTGCTGTACTCTTTGTACACATATGACTGCGTGGCCACTACCAGCTCCACCACCATCATCAAGTTTGCTGACGACACCGTCGTGGTGGGCCTGATCTCTGATAACAACGAGACGGCCTACCTGAAGGAGATTAGGAATCTGGAGAACTGGTGCCAGAGGAACAACCTCCTTCTAAACGTCAGTAAGACAAAGGAGCTGATAGTGGACTTCAGCACTAAGCAGGAGAGGAACTACCAGACCCCCGTCATCAACGAGTGCCCAGTGGAGAGAGTGGACAGCTTCAAATACCTCGGAGTTCACATCACGCAGGACCTGTCATGGTCCTGTCACATCAACACCGTGGTGAAAAAGGCCCGTCAGCGTCTCTACCACCTCAGACGCTTGAGAGACTTCCAACTGCCCTCCAAGGTGCTCAGGAACTTTTACTCGTGCACCATAGAGAGCATCCTGGCGGGAAACATCTTAACCTGGTTCGGGAACAGCACCATGCAGGACAGACGAGCTCTACAGAGGGTTGTGCGGTCAGCTGAGCGCACCATCCGCTCCGAGCTCCCTGACCTGCACTCAATCTACAGCAGGCGGTGCTGGACCAAGGCCAGGAAGATGGTGAAGGACCTCAGCCATCCCAACAACAGACTGTTCTCTCTGCTGAGGTCAGGAAAGCGATTCCGCTCCCTGAAGACCAACACAGAGAGACTGAGGAGGAGCTTCTTCCCGCAGGCGATACGGTCTCTCAGTCACACCACCACACAGTACTGACCCACACATATGGTTCTTACTGCACTGGACTTTCTGGACATTGTTTTTTTGCACAACACTGGTCACTATATTCTTCATTTCCAGTTAATACTTGTACAGCTGCTGTTATTGTGTATATATTTATTTATATTTATATTTCTTCATACATTCTTATATAGTTCTATATTGTGTATTTTGTTGTACAGTTATTTTATTTTCAACTTTAATTTATATATTTTATCTTATTCTTCCCAGTTAAATTTACCCTTCATTCTAATTTGTGTTGTACAGTTATTTCATTTTTAACCTTAATTTATATTTTATTCCTTCCTAGTTAAATTTACCCTTTTTAATTTTTCATATTTATTTCCTATCTTATTCATAGCCTTTTCCTTTTTTTGTTTTCTTTAGGTCACGAGCAGTTGTCCAAGCATTTCACTACATATCGTACTGTGTATGACTGTGTACGTGACAAATAAAATTTGAATTTGAATTTGGGGGATGAGGTGATGCTGCCCAGTCTGACCACCTGGCGTCTGTCAGACAGGAAGCTAAGGATCCAGCTGCAGAGGGAGCTGCTCAGTCCTAGATCCTGCAGTTTCCTGTCCAGCTTCGAGGGAACGATGGTATTGAATGCTGAGCTGTAATCTACAAACAGCATCCTCACATACGTGTCTCTCTTCTCCAGGTGTGACAGGGCAGTGTGTAGTGTCAGGGCTATGGCATCATCAGTGGACCTGTTGTGGCGGTATGCAAACTGTAGAGGGTCCAGTGAGTCGGGCAGTGCAGAGCAGATGAAGTCCCTGACCAGCTTCTCGAAGCATTTGCTTACGATGGGGGTCAGGACTACAGGTCGCCAGTCGTTCAATGAGGAGATGGTGGAGGATTTGGGTACAGGGACGATGGTGGCCATTTTGAAGCAGGCTGGGACTACAGACAGAGAGAGGGAAAGGTTGAAGATGTGCGTGAACACTCCAGCCAGCTGAGCCGCGCATGACTTGAGGACGCGGCCGGGAATCCCGTCCGGACCAGTAGCTTTGCGTGCGTTCACCTTCCTGAAGCACTTCCGCACATCCTCCTCAGACACAGTGTGCGCACTGACGTCATCCGCGGTGCGCACACTGTCCGGTCTCATGGTGTTCGCTGCGTCGAATCTAGCGTAGAATACGTTTAGATCCTCACACAGAGAGGCCGTGGTCTGCGGTGTGCTGGTTTTCCCTCTAAGGTCTGTGATCGTGTTTAGTCCCTGCCACATACTCCGAGGGTTGTCAAACTGTTGCTCCACCCTGTCCCTGTACTCACGTTTGGCTGCTTTGATCGTCTTCTGGAGTTGGTAATGTGCGTGTTTGTAGTCCGATGTGTTCGCGGAGGCAAAGGCGGTGCTCCGTGCCGCGCGAACATCTCCGTTAATCCAGGGTTTTTGATTTGGGAAGGATTTAACTGTTCTGGATGGGACGACATCTTCCACGCATTTCCTGATAAATCCACAGACTGAGTCTGTGTATTCATCAATGTCCCTAGCAGCCACGTGAAACATTTCCCAGTCCGCGTGATCAAAACAGTCCCGCAGCGCAGACTCCGATTGGTCCGTCCAACAGTGCACCGCCCTCCGGGTTGGAGCTTCCTGTTTCAGCTTCTGCCTGTAGGCGGGCAGGAGCAGGATGGAGCAGTCATCTGATTGGCCGAATGGGGCGCGGGGGAGGGCTTTGTACGCATCCCGGAAAGAGGTGTAGCAGTGGTCGAGTAGCCGGTCTCCACGAGTGTTAAAGTGGATGTGTTGGTGGAGTTTGGGTGAGACTTTCTTCAGGTTTCCCTTATTAAAGTCTCCGGCTGTGATAAACGCTGCCTCTGGGTGTGCGGTTTCCTCGCTGCTGATCGCGCTGTACAGTTCCCTGAGTGCTCGGTCAGTGTCGGCTTGTGGGGGAATGTAAACAGCCGTAATAATCACTGCTGTAAATTCCCTCGGTAGCCAGAATGGCCGGCACTTAATCATCAGGTACTCCAGGTCCGGTGAGCAGAAGGATTTGACCGGGTGCACGTTCGCATAATCACACCAGCTGTTGTTGATCATGAAACATACACCACCGCCTCTGCTTTTCCCAGTAAGATCCTGTGACCTGTCCGCGCGGTGCACGGAGAACCCCGGTAGTTGTATTGCGGAGTCCGGTACTTTGTCCGATAGCCAGGTTTCTGTGAGGCAGATCACGCAGCAGTCCCGCATCTCTCGCTGGAATGAGATCCGTGCCCGAAGCTCGCACAGCTTGTTCTCCAGAGACTGCACATTAGCCAGTAATAAACTGGGTAACGGTGGTCTGTTAGTGCGCCGTCTCAGTCGAACCAGAACGCCAGATCTTCTCCCTCTGCGTCGGCGTTTGCGGCCTCCAGGGCCAGAGAACAAAGGCGTCTCAGGTGAGATGAATGGGGGGTCTGCAAACGGAGCGTCCGTGTTGCAAAACTTGAACTCCGGAAAGTTATAAGAAAGACCGTCTTTTATGTCCAGTAAGGTTTGTCGGTCGTACACAAGGAGACAAGTGCTGCTCGTGAAAAAATAAAGGAAAAGTAAAATTAAACACAGAAGAAAGCCGTTGCTTGGGGGAGCTCGCGACGAGGCTGCCATACTCGGCGCCATCTTGTTCTTGTATCTCAAATTCAAATTCAATTTTTTTTTATTTGTCACGTACACAGTCATACACAGTACGATATGTAGTGAAATGCTTGGACAACTGCTCGTGACCTAAAGAAAACAAAAAAGGAAAAGGCTATGAATAAGATAGGAAATAAATATGAAAAATTAAAAAGGGTAAATTTAACTAGGAAGGAATAAAATATAAATTAAGGTTAAAAATGAAATAACTGTACAACACAAATTAGAATGAAGGGTAAATTTAACTGGGAAGAATAAGATAAAATATATAAATTAAAGTTGAAAATAAAATAACTGTACAACAAAATACACAATATAGAACTATATAAGAATGTATGAAGAAATATAAATAAATATATACACAATAACAGCAGCGTGATTTAAGTAATGAAGTGAAACAATGTCCAGAAAGTCCAGTGTGTGTGTAAGAACCATATGTGTGGGTCAGTACTGTGTGGTGGTGTGATTGAGAGACCGTATCGCCTGCGGGAAGAAGCTCCTCCTCAGTCTCTGTGTGTGTGTGTGTGAGACGTTATAACCTGAGTTATTTTTGTGCACAGAGTCTCCGACTGCAGTCCAACAGACAGAATCCGTCCAATAAGAAGCTGCCGTCATCAACGCCATCTGACAAAGCTCTGAGGAAATATGAACACAAGATCAACCTGGGTAAGAAACACACACACAAAATGCAGATTTTGGTCCTCACAAAGATAGCTAGACAGGAACATACTCACACACAGCTTTTTAGTTTCGTGAAGCTCTTAAACGACATCGATGTGGCATTTCATCCGCCTTTCAGAGCGACCTGTCTGCTCACAGCTGATTGTCAGTATTGATTGTATTGATTGATCACCTGCACCCAACGGCCTGCTATAAGCCGCTGTGGAGGTCTGGAGCCAGTGAAGCATCATCGAGTCTGCGTCTCTGGTCCAACGTCGGTGTAGGCTTTGTAGTTATGATCAGGAATCGATTGAATCGACTGATCGTCTTTGTTTTCCGGCAGACAAACTGAACTACGCAGACTCAGTGATCAATAAAGTGACGACGATGCAGAAACAGAGAGAAGCCGACACGTGAGTGTGAGAGCAGCTGATGATGCTGCCATCAGCCGTGGTGTTCCTGCTGTGACTCACATCCTGATTGGCTTCTCTCCACAGGTACAGAGTGAGGGACAAATCAGATCGAGCCACAGTGGAACAGGTGAGTTCCTGTAGCGGCTCTGGCCTACAATCTAGAGCACCTCGAGGCGACTGTTGTTGTGATGCGATGCTACCACTTTTACTGAGTTCTTTAGGAAAGAAATGCCAGGAGGTGAAAGATAATCAATAAGGTGAAGATCAATAAGCAGCTGATGCTTTCTTCTTCTTCAGGTGTTAGACCCTCGAACTCGAATGATTCTCTTTAAGATGCTGAGTCGAGGAATTATCTCCGAGATCAACGGCTGCATCAGCACCGGGAAGGAGGTCAGACCATTCACTAATCGCTCGATCAATGCGCTGAACAGTTACACGTGCGCTGATCAATACTCGTCCCTCTCAGGCAAACGTTTATCACGCCAGCACAGCAGCCGGGGACAGCAGAGCCATCAAGATCTACAAGACGTCCATCCTGCTGTTCAAAGACCGCGATAAGTACGTCAGCGGGGAGTTCAGGTGAGTCCGGCACCACAGAAGAAGAGCGCTCAGGTACACCACGAGCACTTCCTGTTGCCTCCAGGTACAGCAGGAGACTCCTTCAGGAACAGTTTGTCCTGTTGGACAAACTGGCAGGTCCTGATGGAATACATGGAAAGGTTCTCAGAGCATGTGCTGACGAACTGACCGGAGTCTTCACTAAAATCTTCAACCTTTCCTTGTCATCAAACACCGTCCCGCCCTGCCTCAAAACCTCCACCATCATCCCCATCGCCAAGAAGACAGCTGTGGCCAGCCCAAATGACTACAGGCCTGTTGCACTTACGCCTGTAGTGATGAAGTGCTTTGAGAGACTGGTCTGTCAGCACATCAGGGCCGGTCTGCCTCCCACTCTGGACCCCCACCAATTTGCCGACAGGACAAATCGTTCCACCGAGGACGCCATCACCATAGCGCTCCACACTGCGCTGAGTCACCTGGAGCACCGAGGAAGCTATGTGAGAATGCTCTTTCTGGACTTCAGCTCAGCATTCAATCATATCACCCCGAGATCCTGGTCCAGAAACTGTCTCACCTGGGACTCTCCACCCCCATCTGCCTCTGGATCAAGGACTTCCTGACAAATAGACCACAGTCTGTCAGACTCGGCCCCCACCGGTCCAGCACCATCACACTCAGCACCGGGTCTCCACAAGGATGTGTTTTGAGTCCCCTCCTGTTTACGCTCTACACATCCGACTGCTCCCCTACCCATCTCTCAAACACCATCATAAAGTTCGCGGATGACACCACAGTGGTTGGACTCATCTCAAGGGGGGATGAGTCGGACTACAGAGATGAGGTCAACAGACTGACTGAGTGGTGTTCAGTTAACAACCTCCAACTGAACACCACGAAAACTAAAGAACTTATCTTGGACTTCAGGAAGGGCAGAGCAGACCCAGCCCCACTTTACATTCACGGGAGCTGTGTGGAGAGGGTACACTCCATGAGGTTTCTGGGCGTGCAGATATCTGATGACCTCTCCTGGACTGCAAATACTACAGCGGTGGTTAAAAAGGCCCAGCAGCGTCTCCACTTTCTGAGAGTGCTCAGGAGGAACAACCTGGAGGAGAGGCTGCTGGTGACATTTTACAGAGCCACCATAGAGAGCATCCTAACGTACGGCATAACAACATGGTATGCAGGGTGCTCAGCTGCAGACAGGAAAGTACTGCAGAGGGTCATCAACACAGCCCAGAAGATCACTGGCTGCTCTCTGCCCAGCCTGGAGGTCACTGCAAACTCTCAGTACCTCAGCAGAGCTGGCAATATCATCAAGGACCACTCTCACCCCAGCAACCAACTGTTTGAACTATTACCGTCAGGCCGACGGTACAGGTCACATAAAACCAGGACAAACAGATTCAGGGATAGCTTCTTTCCCAGAGCTATCACCGTAGTAAATAAGCACAAAAACAATTGAACCTGCTTAGCTATACCATACCGTCACTGCCATTATATTATGCTGCTACTCATACTGTCATTATATTTATGCTGCTATCCTGTATATATTGTACTTACTATTGTTTGAGTACTTACGATTGTTTTTTTGTACTTTTTATATTTTACATTTATATTTATTATTGAAACTTGCACCAAGGGAGTGGCACTCCAATTTCGTTGTACTCTGTACAATGACAATAAAGGCTATTCTATTCTATTCTATTCTATTCTGCAGGTTCCGTCATGGGTACTGTAAAGGAAACCCCCGGAAGATGGTGAGAACATGGGCAGAGAAGGAGATGAGGAACCTCATCAGGTCAGAACCTTTGTAACCACACCCAGAACCAAACAGAACTGGTTCTGACTGGTAGAACCCAGTAAAGCCTGTGTCAAGCGTTAGAGATGCTCTTACTGATAACATGGACCCGCTCTGATTGCATAACCTGTTAAAAACATGGAACCTGTCCCGTTGTCAGAACTTGTTCGGATTGCTAGAACCCAGTAGAACTCGTGTGTGTGTTTCAGGCTGCAGACGGCGGGAATCCCGAGCCCAGAACCTCTCCTCCTCAGAAGCCACGTTCTGCTGATGGGGTTCATTGGAAAAGACAACGTGTAAGTATCGGTCCGATTAATAATCGATCACATCAGCAGAGTCTTACGCTGACTTTAAGGTGATTTTACAGGTTTTTTTGACACTTTTTATTTATTTAGGAACATTTTTATGCAACAAGATAAAATAGAAAAAGAAAAAACAGAAACAGTATGAGGTCATGGGAAGATAACATACGCCCGTACATACATCTGCACATCCACACATACATACGTCAACAAGTCTGCATTGCTAATTCTATGCATCAAAGGGTGCTGCCACAAGCTGTAAAGTCCAGCCATTTTCTCCACCGTCTCCTTCCCAAATCTCCCTGCAGTCGCAGAGTGAAAGTCATACATTCCATCAATTTGACGTCTTCCACTATAGAGGTAAAAAGTGTTACAGTGGGAGGATCTCTACAGAGCCAGCGTTTTGTTGTGGCCTTCTTCGCAGAAGCCAAGAGAACTTTCAGAAGGTAAACATCATCTGCAACTAAATCGTCTGTAAAATATCCCAGATACAATGAGGTAAATGTACAAGACACGTGGAATCCCAACACCTCTGTAATTATCTTTATAACTTCCATCCAGAAGGGTCGTATGAGTGGGTAGGACCAGAATATATGACCGTAATCAGCCACGTCTTCCCCACAACTCCTCCAGCAAAACGCAGGTGTAGCACTGAATTTAGACTTCTGTTTAGGCGTTATGAAATAGCGTATAATGTTCTTCCAGCAGAAGTCCCGCCACATGTTGGAGTTAGTCGTGGTAAACTGTGTCTCCCAGATCCGTGCCCACCCATCTTCTGTAATCACAATGTCCATTTCTTTTTCCCATTTCTGCTTTATGTAAATCGTTGAGTTCCCTTTGAGCTTAGTCATACATTTGTACAATTTACTTATCAAGGCTCTGTTACTCCCAGAGTCATAAGCATCAATGAAAATATTAACAATCGAGAAGTCTCCACGGACACAGCTCTTCAGTCTTTTGCCAATATAGTCACGGAGTTGCAAGTATCAAAAAAAGTCTTGTTTCTCGAGGTCGTAAGTCTTGCATAGGGTATCAAAAGCCATAATTTTAGATTCTACAATAACCAAACACCCAGCAGTGATTCCATGCCACACCCATGGTTCAAATCTACTATCGTGGGAAGCAGGTAAAAAATCAGGGTCATACGCTGGCCACCTCAGAAGTTTTATCTCTTCCTGGAGTTGTGTTCTCCTTTATTCATCGCTGTCTCTTTCATTCATGGGACAGTCCAGCCCCTCTGCTGAAGAACGCCTCACTTTCGGAGTCGAAGGCTCGGGAGCTCTACCTGCAGGTCATACAGAACATGAGGAAGATGTTTCAGGAGGCTCGACTCGTCCACGCCGACCTCAGCGAGTTCAACATGCTGTGAGTTGACTCTTTCAAAGTAAACTTCCTGTGGACCCTTCGGTGTGTTTGATGTATTTCGGCTGTCTGCAGGTATCACAACGGAGACGCTTACATCATCGATGTGTCGCAGTCGGTGGAGCACGATCATCCTCACGCCCTGGAGTTCCTGCGGAAGGACTGCAGCAACATCAATGGTGAGAGGGGTTCTTTCAGAATAACAGGTGAAAGTGAAGAGCAGGTTCTTCTGAAGATGTCGTGCTCTGGCCTCTGACTGCGCTGTCTTCTTTCCCAGAGTTCTTTGTGAAGCACGGCGTGGCTGTGATGACAGTCAGGGAGCTCTTTGACTTCATCACTGACCCGTCCATCACCAGCCAGAACATTGACCAGTACCTGGACAAGGTGCTAACAGCTGCACGGGTCATTTTTTTGCAAGAACGTGCAGAGCTTGTTTGATTGACACTTATCGCACTTCTCTCTGATTGTTCAGGCGATGGTGATTGCAGCTGAGAGGACGTCGGAGGAGCGATCGAGTCAGGATGGTGTGGACGAGGAGGTGATGCCTCACAGCTGCTTACACTGATGAGTTTGCCCTTTCTGAGCCAGTCTCACTTCTGACCTCTGACCCCTCAGGTGTTTAAAAAGGCCTACATCCCCCGTACTCTGACTGAGGTGAGTCATTACGAGCGTGACGTCGACCTGGTGAGGACGCAGGAGGAAGAGTCGGCCATCAGTGGACAGAATGACAATGTAAGACCACGAACTCGATGATGCTGATGATGGTGATGATGATGCCGATGATGATGAAGGTATTTTGTGTCTCTCAGATCCTGTATCAGACGCTGACAGGGCTGAAGAAGGACCTCTCTGGAGTTCAGACGGTACGTCACACGTCAGGCGGCCCTTAGCGTAGCGTGGGCGTGGAGTATTTTAGGAGGAAGGTCTTGCTCTGTGGCCGCCATCTTAAAACCCCTCTAGGCAGTTAAACAGCTCCACAGCGAGGAGAGCTGATCAGATCCTGAAAGGGCCTCAACAGCTCAGGTGATCTCACCTGTCTGGTGTCTCCTCAGGTTCCCGCTCTCCTGGAGGACGACTGCTCCTCCTCACAGGAAGAGGAGGAAGAAGAGGAGGAAGAAGAGGAGGAGGAGCAGCAAAGTGAGGATGCTCAGATGGACAGAAAGGTGAAGCAGCAGCAGCGGTGTTCGGGGTTTATCTGTTTGTGCAGCTGGCTCTTCTGTTCGACAGAAGGAAGGTTAGAATTAGCTAAGACAGCTGGGGCGAGTGTTTCGCCGTCAGGTGCAGCTGACTGTGGGGTGTGTCGACACCCTGCTGGGTGGGCGGAGGTTTGCACACCCAAGGTTGTGAAAGCGACAACTCGAGATTGAGACGATGTCCACCAAAAATGTCTAACGAGTTTGAAGTGACTGTGAATTCAAGGTCAGAGGCCAGTTTTCTGATGTCACCTGGGATTTTACAAACGATACCGGAGCTGAACGTACCAGCAGGCTAGGAGGGGTTGCTCCGCCCACTGCCAGCAAGGTTAAACTGCTGACAGCCTGAAGGTCTGCGGCGCCTCCGTTTGTCAGAGAGAGGCTGAGCGTGTTTACGGGTCCAGCACTGATCAATGGCAGATGATGATCAGTTTTTGCTTCAGGGCTTCGTTTGAACTCGTAGCGCTCTGTGATCGTCATGGAAACATGACTAAAAATAGACCTGCAGTAGAAGCGTGTCTATGAGTGGCGTGTGACAAGCCCACAAACACACTGATGACACGGCAGCAGCAGTGATGTCATCATTTAATGAGTCTGTCTACACACGGTGAAGAGCAAAGAGGCGGAGCTTAAATGGCACGTAAATACAATCAAAGGGTGTTTCTGAGAAGTGTGAGTCTTCTTCTCCTCTTCAGTGTTTGCCTCCTGCGTGTGGAGCAGCCAACGCTTTGTGGCACATGTACAAACACAAGGCCGATTACAGGCGTAGCTGGAGGAGTAAATAACAAACGCACATACAGAGCTACATACAGGAAGCAGCAGGAGCAGGTTACTGCTCAGAAAACGTGGTTCAAACCGTCTTTCTGAGCACTGGGAACTGTCATGTTATTAATAAGAAGATGGCTGCTGCAGCAGGTCAGAGGTCAAAGTGTTGTGCGCGTCGTTCCTGACGTCACGTCTCGCCATGTTTCCTTTCAGGAGAGGAAGAAGATGGTGAAGGAGGCTCAGCGAGAGAAACGTCGAACCAAAGTACCCAAGCACGTGAAGAAGAGGAAGGAGAAGGTGGCCAAGACGAAGAAGGGCAGATGATGAGTGCCTCCTGCCTCAACCTCCACCTAACAGCCAATCACCAGCGAGCAGAGCTGAGAGCCGCTGCAAGTGAACTTTATGAACAACAGAAACTTTATTTGTACAAATTAACAGAATAAAGATTTTTTTCCCATGATGGTGTTGTCTTTGCAAGAGTCATGTGACCAAACTGCTCTCTGATTATTCATTGGTTGAAGCCCCACCCCCTCGCTGGGTTTGGTCTATAAATAAAGTCCTCCCCACCCTCTTCCTCTGACTCCTCCCCTTCTGCATCGATTAGTCATAAGTGGTGAGAGCTGGATTTGCCATGGCGAAGGAAGATGAGTCATGTGCGGGAACAGTGTTGGGAAAACTTAAGCCGCTGTGAGATGAGCTGGATCAGCCTGAATCTGTGATCCGGATTCACCTTGGACCCGCCCCTCCGTCCAGGTGAACTCGGACCCGGTTTGTGGATCCAAGTTGACCTGCTGAGGCTGATTAAGGTGATACTCAGGTGCTTTAAAATGCAGTCTGACATCATTTTATGACTGGATCTCAGTCTGCCATCACATGTGAGCATGAAATGTAATCAGATTACAGTTGGGCTGTCTGCTTTTAAAGCGTAAACTATATTTATGCCAGCTGTAGCAGAGCCTGTGCTTTAAACTCAGTCATGTGACAGGGCTGTCAGTGTTTAGCCCCTCCCTTCAATGACGCCTCTTTACACCTGAAGGTAAAAAAACCCTTTCAGATAGGACTCGGAGGTCCTACAGGAAGTCCTTCCTCCGGCTGTCATAAACACTACACTACCCATAATCCTCACACTCAGCTAATTCTCCCTAAACAGTCTGAATGGCCCAGAGGAAGCCCTCTATAATTCTGCTGCTATGGCACCAGCCATGAAGCACAGACATGAAGAGAAATGCACTCTGGGAGTCGTAGGCTGAACCTCCAGAGTCTGTCTGCCCCCAAGCTTCTCACACACAGGCTGTATCCAGTGTTGGTCAAGTTACTTGAAAAAAGTAATCAGTAACTAATTACTGATTACTTCCCCCAAAAAGTAATCCCGTTACTTTACTGATTACTTATTTTCAAAAGTAATTAATTACTTAGTTACTTAGTTACTTTTTAAAAACACGATTTACAACCTGAATAGGTGATAAAGCGATAGATCTTTCAGCCCAATATTACTTTTTCTGCATAATCCATCATACAAAATGTAATCAAATGGAAAAGTCTCTTTTTTTTAACTTGTTTTATTAGTTTTAATCTTTTAACTTTATGCATGAAGCAAAAATGTAATTATATGCAACATTCTCTGACTGGAAGAAATTAGTTTAACATTTAAACCTATTTTCTGCACATAATATAAAATATTTTTTGTGTTTACACTCCGTCTTTCAAATAGATGCAAGTAAAACACAGCAGAAAATAAATAAAATCAAAGACTCAGCGGTCCTGTTGCTCTATTTTCACCTGTAAAGCGGGAGTGGTGTAGGCAGAGGTTTACCCTGGTGCAGGTGTGCCGCGGTCAGTGGAAGAATCCGCGAGTTTCTCTGTGAGTTTCCCATTACGTCGTAGCTACTCGGTGCTTGTTGGAAGTTTAGGGGTTTTTTCGCTGCAAAAAGAAGTTTTCTTCCCACGCACAACGGACACTAATGTTTTTGTCACTTTTTATGGAATCAAACTCAAAGTAAGGTCAGTACTTCCACGCTTTAAACGCTGCACGCTCACACTCTCTCCCACAATCGATATATGATCCATTGTTGATCTGCACACAGCTGTTGTCACTAGCGGCGCACTCGCTTACGTCACTGTCGTGAGACATTCTCGCAAAAAATCACAGTTTTAGTAACGCAGTAACGCAGCGTTCCTACGGGAAAGTAACAGTAATCTAATTACCGTTTTTGCAATAGTAATCCCTTACTTTACGCATTACTTGAAAAAAGTAATCAGATTACAATAACGCGTTACAAGTAACGCGTTACTGCCCATCTCTGGCTGTATCCCAATTCAGGGTCTGCAGCCTCAACGATCCTCAAGGGCCGCGTACTCAAAGACCGCCAAGGCCGGAAGTGCTAGGCTTGTGAAATGGGACGGTCTAGCCTCCGTTGCGCTGCCCAGGTTGCCTAGCAACCATGATACTAACAGCTGGAAACGTGTCATACAGCTGTGTTTGACAGAAATGAAGGAGAAAATCTTTTGTTCATTTGTTTGTTTCTACATGAGCTTTGATCATTCTCTGTAGGATTAAGCTCAGCTAATGAACGGCGTATATTTTAAAGTAAAGGCTTTAAAACCAAGTTAGTACAAACGTCACTAATGTCACATAACTTTGCCGACATGTGGCCAACAGTAATGTTTTAATGTTCTTCGTTATTAAATATTTGCACATAAATAAGTGACATAATATTCAGTACTTAGTTTACTAAGTTACTCTTCAGCCGATGTGCGCGCAAAGTTGATTGGGATATGCCAAACGGTTCTGCCTGCGGAAAAGGAAAAGTTTTCAGAGGTCTTAGACATCGCTCATCGAGTGGGGAAACCAAAACAAAATGACCCGAGACCCAGAGGGATCATCATCCGGTTCATCTCAAGGAGAATTCGTGATCCGGTGTGGAAAGCTGCCAAGAACAATACTTTCCTTCAAAATAATCATCTGCGGTTCACTGAAGACCTGATGAAAGAGGACAAAGAAAAAAGACTGAAGCTGTGGCCCATTATAAAGAAAGCACGTACATATTGTTGAAAACACGCAGTTCTTTGAATCTTTGGGCTGAAGGAAGGACAATACTCGGTGTATCAATGCTCAATCAACAATCATTTATTTGCATACAATTCAACAATAAGAGCATTAGAACGTCCGGACGGGAGAGATGCTACCAGAGGGTCAGGCACATGTCTCAAAATGGTGACGGGTTGCTCAGCTTTTTATAGTCTCTAGTGGCCCCCAGCTAGTCGTAAAAGCCAAAACATCACATTTTTTCTCTGTTACAGCGCCTAAGTTATGACCTCGGCAGTTGTTTCTCTGCTTTCTGTAAGGTGGGGGTGTGGAATGTGGTCTGTCTATCTCCCCTGTCTTAGACACAGAGTCTCCTGCTTACAACCTTCTCTTCATGATTCAACAATTGAGCATGTCAAGAAAACAGTGTAACACATTCCCAGCAGATCAAGGATACAGAGTGATGCATATTTATCTAATGAACTAATATGTGAATATGTTCTGTTAACTCAAAAGTATAATGAGAACTAAACTACATACAGATCACACACTCTATTTTAAAGGGTATAATATGATCTACAGCAGTATTCTAATTCAACTACTTTGATTACATATATAAGGTAACATATAATAACAGAATAATATCACAATACCCTCTTTTGATCTCTCATTAAAGAGATCACTAATAACAAGCACTTCAGCGTTGCAAGGTCCAGGTTTTCTTGATCCTGAGGCCCTCTGTCCCCTTTTAACGGGTGGACCATATGGGGGATGACCTCTGTGTTCACGCAGTTCAGATGCAAGCAAAGTTAGATTTACAACCATAACAGCAGTTACAGATGACACTCCCATCACTCCCCAATTCTCCCACAGCTTTATTTTGGTGCTCCAGTTTTCCACTCCCATTTTAATGCCCCCTTATACCTTTCAAATGTACTTAGACTAGAACCTCTGTCTAAGGAGCTTTTAACCTTTATTTTTATTGCTGCAGCTACCAGTGTCTTCCAGTTGGGTGATTCTCAGCTTCTTTCTTCGTCCTCCGGGGTTAGACCACCCTTTAGTCATTGCACAGTTCTGGGGATTATTGCGATTTCAAACAAGGATCTGTGTGTTTTGGGTTCACCGCCGTGTCCCCCTTTTTGCCAAGAGCCTCTCGAACCTCGTTGGTCTGGTGTTCCTGGTTTTCGCCAACCCCTTCATGGTTATTGCTGTGTTTGTGGGATCCATCTTCTCCAGGAGCCCAAACGTCATGACACTTGACCCCAGTTGCTGTCTCGGCAGTCCCTACATCTGTCTCTGCTGTGAAGGGTCCTCACATCTCCGTGTCCCCGTCTGGTGTCTGTTCCTTTCTCTGCAAGAGACAGAAAACCAAAACACCTCTCTCCCTAGCCTTGATAATCTAATATTGTTATCCATTGTTCTTCTAATGATTCAAATTTGGTTTAAAATATTATGTTCAGGACCTATTCTAATCATAATCTATGTGTGTGTAAAAGAAATCAAAAATTAGTGAACCCTTTCTAAGTCTAACACATTATAAGCTTAAGTTTTACCATAGCTAAATTATTAAACACAGAAATAACGTCATAAGATGTTCATAAAACCATTGTTTGATGTTCGGACTCAACTCCCCCTTTTTGACACACTCCCATGTGTCAATTCATTGGAGCTAGACAATTAAAAGAGAAGGTTAGTGACATCATATCTCAGAAAGTATCAAAAATTCTTCTCTCGAGTACCGTTGCTCCAGCCTTGTCATCCCTGAGGATCTTCGATCCCGAAAATGTCCCTTCTCCTCATGTAATAAAGTCTGTCATCCTTCCATGCCCTGGTAACTGGTCCATCCAGAGCTGTAACATTTTGAAATGTACATACAACAAGCCAAACCACACCTTGGTCACACCAACCCTTTTCTGCCCCGAAGATGTCCAATGCCATCCTAGTATGGACTGTCAAAAGTGGCTTTAACGCTGACTATCCTGACAATCCATTTTATAACGTTTCCTGGTCAGATTTGCCAATCTCTGCACCAGGGTTGTAATAGTTTTGCAATTTTCATCAGTTTATATTAGTTTTTACCAATTCTTTGCTAGTTTAGTGTAGTTTTTATTTTCTGAAAATCCTTAGTTTCAATTTAGTTTTATTTGTGTTTTGCAAAAATTAAGTGTAACAAAATCCCAGTTCCATCATATCAGTCATGCTCTTCTGGTTATCCTTGGGTGTTGAGACTAATAACTATTTACTCTTGCCGCACCGTGTGGTCCTAATTTTGGTTGGAGTGAATTGATAACCTTTTGAAGGCGATTGTTTCACACCTTTACTTAGATGTCCCAGTCCTGTTGTCTCGGGATACATCACGCTGCCTTATCTGGGGTTAGCTGTTTTCTGGGGATGCGGGTTGAGTGGGTGAGCTCTTCAAGGAGGGGGAGTGTGCTCCCCCTGATGAGGTCTTCTAGGTAAGCTAGGTTAGCCTTCTTGTGTGAGCTTTTCAAGTGCACTTTAAGGTTAGTGGGACTTTTAGTTTTATAAATGTCCCTCATGACCCCCTGATGACCCAGTATTTCATTTTTTGCGCACTGTAGTACACATTTTAGTTTTTGCTTGTAGCTCGCATACTCTACTTGCCACTCCTCTAAGTCCTGATGTTTCTTAGAGAGGGCAACAGTACCTTTAAAATTATATCACATGTGTGGGGGTGTGGCCTTGCCAATTGTTTTGCCCACCTTTTCAAAATGGCTGGCGTGCCCACAAGGATATTTCATGGAAAAAGAAAGGTAAGCTTGATATTTATATTTAAAATGTTTTGTTAAACTCAGATTTTTATTTTATTCTTTTTGCAAGTACCCCTCCTCGGTGGCGAGAAACTGTTGGTGTGGTCAAGTGGGTGCTCTAGAAACAAACGCTCAGGACAGAACAGTTATCAGTCATGTACTTCCTACAAATTTTGCATATGCTTTATTCCATATTGATCCTCTGAGTGTAATGGTACATTTTAATTCGAATTTATCCAAACTAAACACAATATTTTCTTTATTTACTTTGCTCTTGTTCTTTTGCAGTGCCACATCCTATCAAATGTCCCTGTCGATTATATTCTACATTTAATAACTTACTATTTCAAGTGAGAACCTAAATCATGTGGACCAATGTTTATTATTGCATATCTCTATTCTGAATGTGGCCAGTCATTCATAGGTATTGTTCAATTTTGGCGATTTTCCTCTATAAAATTTAATTGACTTTTACAGTGGCCTGCTATGGTTAATAATGACATGTTCCAGTCATGAGTGGTATCAAAAGTCTTCTCCACTGTAGCATTTGGCATTCCCAATAATATAACATGATACCTTAATCAAAACACAGCTAATATAGCACAGTTTTCTTAATGCAAACATCAGTAACTCAAAATCAGCAACCACAGTGTTAAGTCTGCAGTTCATACTTATGTGAAGCTAGAGTCTCCTCCTCCAATCTCTCTTATCCTCCTGCTCCTGAAAAAACAAAACAAAACAAAGCGAAGCATCCACCCTTCTCTTGTCGGCTGGGTGAATTGTTTATGAATTGTTTATTGGCATTTACTAATCCTAAAGTTGGTGCAGTCATTGTCTCAGTATCAAGTCAGTCAAAACTTTTAGTCGTCAGTCCATCACAGTCCATTCACATGCATACCTCCATACACATTCATACCAGATGTTGCTGATAATGGAGTCTCACGCGCAACCTATTCAAGCCTCCATCACCAGCAAGATGACGTCATCATTTTAAAGGAAAACAATTCCTTGTTGTTTTTTGGGCCGGATTGACTCGGTGCAATCCTTTTAGACTCAGAACTTCTCAGTGTTCCCTATAAGTGAATTTCTCCCAAGCCAATTACAATCATGGAGAAGCACACTTTGCAACTGTTTTTGTAAGAATATTTCATAGCGCTTTAAATTTCAATCTTTCAGGCCTTGTTTAAAGAGCTGATTGTTAAATCATGAACTCACAAAATATCAACATATCACCACCGGTGGATCACACCTCTCAGATGTTTTTTCTCCAGTGCACTGTAACAAAAACGAAAACAGACATAACCAACAAAATACTACTAAAATAACACAAATTAGGGCCCGTTGCAGACATGTCCAAGCATAAAACTATCCCTCTCTCGCTTACGAGAAAGAACACAAGCCAAAGCTCACTGATAAAATCAAGCTAGCGCTAAACAAAACCAAACAATCAACCAGAAATTCACAGGAAAATTTTGCTTCCTGCCGGGACAATATTGTGTGGGAATGAGAACCTCAGGTGCCGTAACACCTTTTGTTCCTCCTTGAATTAAAACTCAATCACAGAAAATGCCGTACTCCAACCTAACCTTACACTATTAATTCATCATCTTCACTCTGTGCCACTGTTCCTCATCAGGGCTGTGTGAAGCACAGCAAAGAATTCAGTCAAGGCCTTGAGCCATAAACAGACATCACGCACAGACATTGTTTTCATAACCAAACTTTTTTAGACCTTATTCCTAAAATCTACATAAATGCCCTCTGGGTGACATATAACACATTCTAAGTTTTTAATGGTAATCAATGGCTCCTCATAAAAATTATGCATTGGGATGTTTGTGTGCAGCATTTTGCATATCAGCATAAGCAAAGCATTCTTCATTGCATCAGCGTGTATGTGTGTGTGCGTGTGGATCACTCTTTATTGCACAAGCGTGTGCATGTGTATGTGTGTGCATCACTTCTCAGTGAATCAACATTCCCGTGTGTGTGTGTGTGTGTGTGTGTGTGTGTGTGTGTGTGTGTGTGTGTGTGTGTGTGTGTGTGTGTTTCTCTTCATTCTGAGTCAGTGCATGTAGATGTGTGTGTTTGTGTGGGTGTTTGTTTCTCTTCATTCTGAGTCAGTGCATGTAGATGTGTGTGTTTGTGTGGGTGTTTGTGTTCATCACTTTCCTGTTCTGGTGTTCTGGGTAAACCACGGCCTGAAGCGTGCCCTGGGGTCCTGCCCCCCTCCTTTTTCAGTTTGTTTGCGACCATTGCTGCTGCTGCTGCTGCTCAAAATTCAGTCCGTCCTGGTTCTGACCCCAATTGGGGCAGTCCTTTCTCCAGTGTCGATGTTCACCGCAGGTGAAACCTGCATCTTCTTCTGTGTTTTTGTCCATTCTGAGGTGCCTTCTGACCTCAGTTACTCCTCCTGTCTCGGTCACGCCCTTTTTCGCCACCCGATCATCCGTGTTGGTCCATCACTGTCCTGCACAGTGTGAATGCAAAGTTATCAAGGTCAGCATTCTTTCGCTCGGCCTTACTTTTCATTCGGGCTTGGCGGGCGTCTCTTTACAGCTCTGTCAGCTGACGCAGTCTGGGAATTTTCCCCCGTGTAGTGAAACGGGCCTTAGGTTTAGTGCTCTCCGTCTCGGCTGCATGAGATCGCATTCCTGCAGGTCTGTTGACATTCTCAGGTCGTTGTTGTGGGTCCAGCTGTTGCAGCATTTGGTCAGTGTCACGTATGGGGGAGAGCAGGAGTCCAGTCAGCCTCGGCTTTCAGGGCCGGCAAAGCAGCCTGTAATTAAATATGTATAGAAAAAACAAAAACAAAACAAAACAAAAACAAACAAAAAACAAAAACAAACGAACAGGAAAATGTTGTTGTGTTGGCTGTGTTATTCAGAGGGGAGGCAATGGGGCCAGGCCCTGTGTCAGCCTTCTCTCCCCCTTTTTTCTTGTTTTTTGTCTCCCGATATAATCAACTCCTAACCCACCAAGTTGACAGGACAACACCAGTATATGTTAAAATTCTTAAGATCATGTTTAAAAGCCCAAAAAAGGAACTTTCTTTCATTCAGTAATCACTTTTATTAATCAATCAACAGAAAACATGTCACAATTTGAATCTTTTAACCACTAAATTTGTTGTGTCTTGCCTGGTTGGTTAGACCAGTGTTCCTTTTTTTTTTTTTTTTGTTAAATTGTTGTCCTGCAACCCAGAGGGTTTCTTTGTCAGTAATGTATAGACTTCATCATTTAAGTATGTTAATTTTTCTTTAACCTTGCTGGAAAATCTTCACGTGTTCATGAGTGTAAGCTGTTTCTTCATTGCGTGTATGTGCATTTGTATAAAAGCAGGTTAATTTTATCTTTTCTCAAACTAGGCGTTACCTTAAAAGGAGCCTTTCTCTCAGATTTCTCTGCTTGTGTGTTTTTGTTTCACCTTTTTGTTGTGATGCTCCGGACGCCTTCCCAACCTCCACAAGTCCGTTGGCCCCAGTTTTATGTGTTAAAACTTCTCTTAATTTCTCCTCTAATTCTCTCCTCGCTGCTGTCTGTTTCACAGCTGCTGATTCGTGCTGGGTGTGGTTCCCATTACCTATAATTTTGCTTCGGCCGCTGTGCTTGTGGGGGCAGTTGGTCCAGGTCCGCAGCTTCCTGTATTAACACACTAAGAGATTTATTTAATTTCATTTTCATCACTGTTAAACAGATAAGCAGGCAACACGCCTACCTTGACAGCGTAAACTGTACGCCAGTCTCCCAACACATTCCTCTCTGTACTCCTCCATAATTCTCCACTGCACACCTCTTACTATCTCTCCTTTTTATTTTTATTACACCACAGAGTAATACACCCAATTATGCCCGTCTATCTCTATGTGGCTCCAAATTCCCTCTTTATTTTAATTTCACACTCGTCAGGGGACAGGCACACAACAATTTCAACCACTGAAACGAGGAATTCAACCTTTTTATATTTCTTTACTAAATCTAGACTCAACCTTTGTTCGCAAAATGTGTCTTGTTCTAGTCCGGAAATAAATGTGAACCCGTGATTACACGGCCGTTCCAGTGTTATTTCCGTGGCTATGCGGGGGCCCTCACCTCCCCAAGTCACCACCTCGGCACCCGGACGCCGCCGGTCCTGGCCAAGCGTCCCCGGACAGGAGGGTCGCCACTCCTAGGGCAAAGTTCCACAGGTACACTAGGCATCAACCTTTGATCCTAAAATGTGTATTTGCTCTAATGTCCTCCTAATCAAACACATTAACCGTCACTGTCACTGTGTTCACGCTTCACACTCCACACAAAAACACACTCAGAGCGCGCCTCACTCACACTCTCACTCAGTGCGCGCTTCACCCACAAGACAGCACCCAGAGCGCGCCTCGCAGCTTCACACACACTCTCTCACCCAGAGCGCGCTTTCACACTCACCCACAACACCTTTCCTCAGCGGGAATTTTACACAGAAACCTCTGAGCTCAACTATTAGATCTTCTTAAAGCACACTGCACCATAGACCAAAATACCCTTTTCTCTGCGATTATGACCGCCACAACGGAGCAAAGTCGCATCATAAAAGTGATGCTTGCATCCCCGAAGTTATACCTGACATCATAAACCAGGTGTTGCTCTGTACTTAAATTTTTACTTTGTATTATGACCGCAGCCCTTTATACTCGACTGACGCCACAAACCACTGTCAAAACCTCTATCTAATGTACTAAAATTAGCACCAACCACTACTGCACTTCACGGCCGCACCACCGGAACACGCCGTATCATAAACCAAACCTACGGACGTGTTTCGCTCTCGCGTTGCCAGCGTCCAACTGCACCGTGAAGCCAGTATCTGCTTGTCCTTAAATCAACTTCTATTTCATAGCCGGCAAAAGCCAGGACGTCACTGACACCATAAACAAAATAAACAAACCTCGACTTCAATGTACTGAACTTATGGCCGCGTCTTCAGAAGAAATTCTAACGTATTATTGCTACAGAAGCCAGTATTAGACAAAATTAAATGTGGAAGGTAAAGTGGCTGCAACTAGCTCAACGTAGTATCTTATTAGTTTCTCGGTAGAAGCAGTTTACTGCAACTAGCTCAACGTAGTGTCTTATTAGTTTCTCGGTAGAAGCAGTTTATTTAACACACTGGAATTCAGCCTCAACTTATGTTGTTAGTATCTTGCGCCAAAAACCAGACACCGACAAATTTACTGTGAAAATACATGTGACTCAGCGAACAGATTAATTTGGAAAGCCCAATATGCACATTTGGTATTTATAATACAACAGGCTGTGCTTACCTTTTTATTTTTGGACCGGTCCTCTGTTCACCTCGCCTCACGATCTCACCAAAGGCCAAATCTACACCTCCTCAGCACACCAAAGATCCGGGTCACACGGCACCAAGTTGTTGAAAACACGCAGTTCTTTGAATCTTTGGGCTGAAGGAAGGACAATACTCGGTGTATCAATGCTCAATCAACAATCATTTATTTGCATACAATTCAACAATAAGAGCATTAGAACGTCCGGACGGGAGAGATGCTACCAGAGGGTCAGGCACATGTCTCAAAATGGTGACGGGTTGCTCAGCTTTTTATAGTCTCTAGTGGCCCCCAGCTAGTCGTAAAAGCCAAAACATCACATTTTTTCTCTGTTACAGCGCCTAAGTTATGACCTCGGCAGTTGTTTCTCTGCTTTCTGTAAGGTGGGGGTGTGGAATGTGGTCTGTCTATCTCCCCTGTCTTAGACACAGAGTCTCCTGCTTACAACCTTCTCTTCATGATTCAACAATTGAGCATGTCAAGAAAACAGTGTAACACATTCCCAGCAGATCAAGGATACAGAGTGATGCACATTTATCTAATGAACTAATATGTGAATATGTTCTGTTAACTCAAAAGTATAATGAGAACTAAACTACATACAGATCACACACTCTATTTTAAAGGGTATAATATGATCTACAGCAGTATTCTAATTCAACTACTTTGATTACATATATAAGGTAACATATAATAACAGAATAATATCACAATATATATATAAAAAAAAAAAACACCCAGCACGCCCCTGTGGGCGGTTTATCCTTCAAGCTCGGGTCCTCTACCAGAGGCCTGGGAGCTTGAGGGTCCTGCGCAGTATCTTAGCTGTTCCCAGGACTGCGCTCTTCTGGACAGAGATCTCCGATGTTATTCCCGGGATCTGCTGGAGCCACTCGCCTAGCTTGGGAGTCACCGCACCTAGTGCTCCGATTACCACGGGGACCACCATTACCTTCACCCTCCACATCCTCTCGAGCTCTTCTCTGAGCCCTTGGTATTTCTCCAGCTTCTCGTGTTCCTTCTTCCTGATATTGCTGTCATTCGGAACCGCTACATCGATCACTACGGCCGTCTTCTTCTGTTTGTCTACCACCACTATGTCCGGTTGGTTAGCCACCACCATTTTGTCCGTCTGTATCTGGAAGTCCCACAGGATCTTAGCTCGGTCATTCTCCACCACCCTTGGGGGCATCTCCCATTTTGACCTCGGGACTTCCAGATTATACTTGGCACAGATGTTCCTGTACACTATGCCGGCCACTTGGTTATGGCGTTCCATGTATGCCCTGCCTGCTAGCATCTTGCACCCTGCTGTTATGTGCTGGATTGTCTCTGGGGCATCTTTACACAGCCTGCACCTGGGGTCTTGCCTGGTGTGATAGACCCCAGCCTCTATGGATCTTGTGCTCAGAGCTTGTTCTTGTGCTGCCATGATTAGTGCCTCTGTGCTGTCTTTCAGTCTAGCTTTGTCCACTGGTAAGATTTCTGGATATCAGCCACCTCCTCTATCTGCCGGAGGTATTCACTGAGCACTCGGTCAGTTGGGGCCATCTTCCCAATGTATTCTTGGATGTTCGTTGTCTCATCCTGGACTGTGGTGCTGACACTCACCAGTCCCCGGCCCCCTTCCTTGCGCTTAGCGTACAGCCTCAGGGTGCTGGACTTGGGGTGAAACCCTCCATGCATGGTAAGGAGCTTTTTGTCTTTATGTCAGTGGCTTCTATCTCCTCCTTTGGCCAGCCTATTACCCCAGCAGGGTACCTGATCACGGGCAGGGCGTACGTGTTGATGGCCCGGATCTTGTTCTTACCATTCAGCTGACTCCTCAGGACTTGCCTGACCCTCTGCAGGTACTTGGTGGTTGCAGCTTTTCTAGCGGCCTCTTCATGGTTCCCATTCGCCTGCAGGATCCCCAGGTACTTGTAACTGTCCTCTATGTCTGCAATGTTGCCTTCTGGTAGTTCAATCCCCTCAGTTCTGACTAACTTCCCTCTCTTTGTTACCATCCGACTACACTTCTCCAGTCCGAATGACATTCCAATGTCATTGCTGTATAGCCTGGTAGTGTGGATCAGTGAATCGATGTCTCGTTCACTCTTGGCATACAGCTTGATGTCATCCATGTACAGGAGGTGGCTGACAACTGCTCCGTTCCGTAGTCGGTATCCGTAGCCAGTCTTGTTAATGATCTCACTGAGGGGGTTCAGGCCTATGCAGAACAGCAGTGGGGACAGAGCATCTCCTTGGTAGATCCCGCACTTGATGGTGACTTGTGCTATGGGCTTGGAGTTGGCCTCTAGTGTTGTACGCCACATCCCCATTGAGTTCCTGATGAAGGCTCTTAGGGTCCCATTGATCTTGTACAATTCTAAGCATTCCAGTATCCAGCTGTGGGGCATTGAGTCATAGGCCTTCTTGTAATCAATCCAGGCAGTGCACAGGTTGGTCAGTCTGGTCTTGCAGTCTCGGCTGACTGTCTACCAGTAGCTGGTGTTTTGCGCCTCTGGTATTCTTGCCAATCCCTTTCTGTGTCCCGCTCATGTATTGACCCATGTGCCTGTTCATCTTAGCCGATATGATGCCTGACAGGAGCGTCCATGTGGTGCTGAGGCAGGTTATTGGTCGGTAGTTGGAGGGGACCGGTCCCTTCTTGGGGTCCTTGGGGATCAGGACCGTCCGACCTTCGGTTAGCCATTCCGGGTGTCTCTCGTTAACTAGCAGCTGGTTCATTTGTGCTGCCAGTAGGCGTGAACCATGTCGGGCCCTGGTGCTGTCCAACTCTTCATACTGGAGACCCTTTCTTGGATATCTGCCACTGTGATGGTTACTGGACCCTGTTCAGGGAGGTCGCTGTGGTCTGCCCTCAGATCCACTAGCCACTGAGCATTGCCGTTATGGGTTGCGTCCTTCTCCCATATGCTCTTCCAGTATTGCTCCGTCTCCAGCCTTGGTGGTGCTGTTCTCTTATTATTGTTCCCTTGCCACTGAGAGTACACCTTTGCTGGTTCTGTGGAGAACAGCTGGTTTATTCTCCTGCCTTCTATCTCTCTGGTGTACCTCCTCAAGCGGCTGGCCAAGGCTATGAGTCTTTGCTTGGCAGTTTCCAAGGCCTCAGGTATGGACAGCTTGCTGTATTTCTTATGCACCTTCTTTGTCGCACCTTTCTGCAACTCCGTTAGTTGGCTAACCTCCCTCCGTGCTACTTTGATCTTGCCCTCTAGCCTCCTTCTCCATGGAGGGTACTGCCCCTTGTGGCTGTTCAACTTGTAGCCAAGCATCTCACTGCTGCCGTATTGTAGATCAGCTTGTTAGTGTCGGTAATCGTGGTTGTAGGTATCGTCCTACTGTGCTGCATTAACATCATCTAGCCGACCTTCTGAGGGTACTTCACGTAATCTTGGTAACCGACTACGGGGGATACAGGTTTCAAGCTTGGCCATGATCCTATTTTTCAGGTCAGTTCCTCTCGCACTCAACGATCCTTCTCCTATCGCACTTGGGGCTATGTACCCAATCTCGGGTGGGGGTGATGATATCGTCGTCTTATTTGGCTCAGCAGAACTAAAATATATATGCTGCTGGTTTTACACACGGACTCACATAAGCTCAGCGATTCTCTGCGCGATCAACCTCTCACATGTTTAAGCTTGCTGCGGGAGATTTCACTTGTCATGTTTGCATAGTAAGCTAACGATTGATAAGACGATGTCAGAGGAATTGGTGCACAAATTATCATCACTCAGATCAGTGCTGTCGCTCTCTATACACAGTTCGCGCGATTGCAAAGTGAAAGCAAAAAAACAAGCGCAAATTCAAACGCGATTTCAACATGTCACATATTGACAGTGGCTCACCGATGCCAATGACATAATTACCCAGCTACATTTCCGAAAGAATGCAAAAGCATTGACATATATTTTTCCTTCCTACAATAGCCCGACGGGCAGGGCAGAGATAGATTTTGGTAGCCCGACTGAAAAAATCGCTAGCTCCGGGACGTCGGGCTAGCGATATTGCAAGCCGTGTATCTGATTGAGGAATCACTCATCTTTGGAAAAGAGAGTTTATTACAGAGAAATGGCTCTTTCCAAAATAAAAGCTATACTATCCGCTTCTTCTGGGCTATATTCTCAGCAGCATAAGGAGAATCATGTGCTAACAGCTGTCTAAATGACTCGGCTAAAGTTAGTAGCATGCTTGCTTGTTTTTTTCTGCTTCCACTTGTCTTTGCACTAGGATGATGTCGGCGTAAATGTGCAGTCATATTCGTTGTGTACCCACTAGTGCTTTCAGGTTAATCTCGTTGAAATGACCCTAACGCCACAACACGGCAAATCTCCGTTAACGAGCTACCGCCGATCGCCCCGTGCATGGGGCTAGACGGCCAACACGTTAACGAGCTAACTGCGCTAACACACTAGTTCCCACCCATGTAATTGAGCATTGCATGGCACATCCAATATACTGTTTTACTTTAGTCCATGACTCGCTTACCTTCAGGGTCATACGTCACATGAAAACCAAAATAATTCCAAACGCCAGATCTGAATGAGGGTGGGGGAGGTCCATGTTGCAAGGAGAGCTTAACTTCTGTCTCGCTAGCTTGCCCTGCGCTCTTCCTTCTGACGATGCTGTCTGTGTTGAGCGCTTAGTGAATCTGCGTTCGACTACTCCGCCTAGGCTGCACTGTCGACCCTAGGCGGAGCAGTCGAACGCAGATTCACTGAGCGCTCAACACAGACAGCATCGTCAGAAGGAAAGTTGATAAAATAAATTACAAATTTTGTATTGTTCGATACATATGCGTACCGAACCGAAAGCACTGTATCGAACAGTTCAATATCGATACGAATATCGTTGCACCCCTAAACACCCAGCACGCCCCTGCGGGCGGTTTATCCTTCAAGCTCGGGTCCTCTACCAGAGGCCTGGGAGCTTGAGGGTCCTGCGCAGTATCTTAGCTGTTCCCAGGACTGCGCTCTTCTGGACAGAGATCTCCGATGTTTTTCCCGGGATCTGCTGGAGCCACTCGCCTAGCTTGGGAGTCACCGCACCTAGTGCTCCGATTACCACGGGGACCACCGTTACCTTCACCCTCCACATCCTCTCGAGCTCTTCTCTGAGCCCTTGGTATTTCTCCAGCTTCTCGTGTTCCTTCTTCCTGATATTGCTGTCATTCGGAACCGCTACATCGATCACTACGGCCGTCTTCTTCTGTTTGTCTACCACCACTATGTCCGGTTGGTTAGCCACCACCATTTTGTCCGTCTGTATCTGGAAGTCCCACAGGATCTTAGCTCGGTCATTCTCCACCACCCTTGGGGGCATCTCCCATTTTGACCTCGGGACTTCTAGGTTATACTCGGCACAGATGTTCCTGTACACTATGCCGGCCACTTGGTTATGGCGTTCCATGTATGCCTTGCCTGCTAGCATCTTGCACCCTGCTGTTATGTGCTGGATTGTTTCTGGGGCATCTTTACACAGCCTGCACCTGGGGTCTTGCCTGGTGTGATAGACCCCAGCCTCTATGGATCTTGTACTCAGAGCTTGTTCTTGTGCTGCCATGATTAGTGCCTCTGTGCTGTCTTTCAGTCCAGCTTTGTCCAGCCACTGGTAGGATTTCTGGATATCAGCCACCTCCTCTATCTGCCGGTGGTACATACCGTGCAGGGACCTGTCCTTCCATGATGGTTCCTCGTCTCCCTCCTCTTTCTTGGGTTTCTGCTGCCTGAGGTATTCACTGAGCACTCGGTCAGTTGGGGCCATCTTCCCAATGTATTCTTGGATGTTCCTTGTCTCATCCTGGACTGTGGTGCTGACACTCACCAGTCCCCGGCCCCCTTCCTTCCGCTTAGCGTACAGCCTCAGGGTGCTGGACTTGGGGTGAAACCCTCCATGCATGGTCAGGAGCTTTCTTGTCTTTATGTCAGTGGCTTCTATCTCCTCCTTTGGCCAGCTTATTACCCCAGCAGGGTACCTGATCACGGGTAGGGCGTATGTGTTGATGGCCCGGATCTTGTTCTTACCATTCAGCTGACTCCTCAGGACTTGCCTGACCCTCTGCAGGTACTTGGTGGTTGCAGCCTTTCTAGCGGCCTCTTCATGGTTCCCATTTGCCTGCGGGATCCCCAGGTACTTGTAACTGTCCTCTATGTCTGCAATGTTGCCTTCTGGTAGTTCAATCCCCTCAGTTCTGACTACCTTCCCTGTCTTTGTTACCATCCGACTACACTTCTCCAGTCCGAACGACATTCCAATGTCATTGCTGTATAGCCTGGTAGTGTGGATCAGTGAATCGATGTCTCGTTCACTCTTGGCATACAGCTTGATGTCATCCATGTACAGGAGGTGGCTGACAACTGCTCCGTTCCGTAGTCGGTATCCGTAGCCAGTCTTGTTAATGATCTCACTGAGGGGGTTCAGGCCTATGCAGAACAGCAGTGGGGACAGAGCATCTCCTTGGTAGATCCCGCACTTGATGGTGACTTGTGCTATGGGCTTGGAGTTGGCCTCTAGTGTTGTACGCCACATCCCCATTGAGTTCCTGATGAAGGCTCTTAGGGTCCCATTGATCTTGTACAATTCTAGGCATTCCAGTATCCAGCTGTGGGGCATTGAGTCATAGGCCTTCTTGTAATCAATCCAGGCAGTGCACAGGTTGGTCAGTCTGGTCTTGCAGTCTCGGCTGATTGTTCTGTCTACCAGTAGCTGGTGTTTTGCACCTCTGGTATTCTTGCCAATTCCTTTCTGTGTCCCGCTCATGTATTGACCCATGTGCCTGTTCATCTTAGCCGATATGATGCCTGACAGGAGCTTCCATGTAGTACTGAGGCAGGTTCCGGTCCCCTCCAACTACCGACCAATAACCCCTAATATATATATATATATATATATATATGTATATATATATATATATATATATGTATAAATTATATAATTATGTAATTATATAATAATATATTAAATATTAAATATATTAAATATTAAAGTCAGTCATATATACAGTGGGGCAAAAAAGTATTTAGTCAGCCACCGATTGTGCAAGTTCCCCCACCTAAAATGATGAGAGAGGTCAGTAATTTGCACCAGAGGTACACTTCAACTGTGAGAGACAGAATGTGGAAAAAAAATCCATGAATCCACATGGTAGGATTTGTAAAGAATTTATTCGTAAATCAGGGTGGAAAATAAGTATTTGGTCAATAACAAAAATGCAACTCAATACTTTGTAACATAACCTTTGTTGGCAATAACAGAGGTCAAACGTTTACTATAGGTCTTTACCAGGTTTGCACACACAGTAGCTGGTATTTTGGCCCATTCCTCCATGCAGATCTTCTCGAGAGCAGTGATGTTTTGGGGCTGTCGCCGAGCAACACGGACTTTCAACTCCCGCCACAGATTTTCTATGGGGTTGAGGTCTGGAGACTGGTTAGGCCACTCCAGGACTTTCAAATGCTTCTTACGGAGCCACTCCTTTGTTGCCCGGGCGGTGTGTTTTGGATCATTGTCATGTTGGAAGACCCAGCCTCGTTTCATCTTCAAAGTTCTCACTGATGGAAGGAGGTTTTGGCTCAAAATCTCACGATACATGGCCCCATTCATTCTGTCCTTAACACGGATCAGTCGTCCTGTCCCCTTGGCAGAAAAACAGCCCCATAGCATGATGTTTCCACCCCCATGCTTCACAGTAGGTATGGTGTTCTTGGGATGCAACTCAGTATTCTTCTTCCTCCAAACACGACGAGTTGAGTTTATACCAAAAAGTTCTACTTTGGTTTCATCTGACCACATGACATTCTCCCAATCCTCTGCTGTATCATCCATGTGCTCTCTGGCAAACTTCAGACGGGCCTGGACATGCACTGGCTTCAGCAGCGGAACACGTCTGGCACTGCGGGATTTGATTCCCTGCCGTTGTAGTGTGTTACTGATGGTGACCTTTGTTACTTTGGTCCCAGCTCTCTGCAGGTCATTCACCAGGTCCCCCCGTGTGGTTCTGGGATCTTTGCTCACCGTTCTCATGATCATTTTGACCCCACGGGATGAGATCTTGCGTGGAGCCCCAGATCGAGGGAGATTATCAGTGGTCTTGTATGTCTTCCATTTTCTGATGATTGCTCCCACAGTTGATTTTTTCACACCAAGCTGCTTGCCTATTGTAGATTCACTCTTCCCAGTCTGGTGCAGGTCTACAATACTTTTCCTGGTGTCCTTCGAAAGCTCTTTGGTCTTGGCCATGGCGGAGTTTGGAGTCTGACTGTTTGAGGCTGTGGACAGGTGTCTTTTATACAGATGATGAGTTCAAACAGGTGCCATTCATACAGGTAACGAGTGGGGGACAGAAAAGCTTCTTACAGAAGACGTTACAGGTCTGTGAGAGCCAGAGATTTTCCTTGTTTGAGGTGACCAAATACTTATTTTCCACCCTGATTTACGAATAAATTCTTTACAAATCCTACCATGTGGATTCATGGATTTTTTTTTCACATTCTGTCTCTCACAGTTGAAGTGTACCTCTGGTGCAAATTACTGACCTCTGTCATCATTTTAAGTGGGGGAACTTGCACAATCAGTGGCTGACTAAATACTTTTTTGCCCCACTATATATATATATATATATATATATATATATCAAAGTCAAAAGTCAAAGTCAACTTTATTTGTCGATTCTGCCACATGTACAGGACATACAGAGAATAGAAATTGCGTTACTCTCAATCCCTAGATAAATAGCAAATGAACATTTAAATATATTTAAATATAAAAGTGATTAAAAATGCAAGTAAAATAATTAAAAAGTAAAAATTTAAATAAATACAATTTTACATATAACAAGAAAGCTATACAATATACAATATAATGGATAAGTGACATTGAGTGTAAACCAGGCAGAGTAGTGCAAATAGGCAAATAGTGCAAATGGAGATTTAGTAATGTACGGTAAGAGAAAGTATAACAACAAAGTCTTATGAGGTAATGGCAGTCCAATGCTCCACAAAGTGACTGGTAACTGGTGCAGGCCAGTGAGTGAGTCAGAGAGTGTGTGTGTTTGTGTGTGTGTGTGTGTGTGTGTGTGTGTGACAGAGTTCAGTGAGACCATGGAGGAGAGAGGGGAGAGGGGGCAGAATCGGGAGGGAGTTAAGCTTCCTGACAGCCTGATGGATGAAGCTGTCCTTCAGCCTGCTGGTCCTGGCCTGGAGACTCCGCAGTCTCCTCCCCGACGACAGCAGCTTGAAGAAGCTTTGCATTGGGTGCGTGGGATCAGCCGCTATGCAAAGGGCTTTTTTAGTGAGACGGGTGCTGTAAATGTCCTGGAGGGAGGGGAGAGAGACACCAATGATCCTCTCTGCAGCTCTCACTATGCGTTGGAGGGTTCTATGACAGGACGCATTGCAGGCTCCAAACCACACAGTGATGCAGCTCGACAGGATGCTCTCGATGGTGCCTCTGTAGAAAGTGTACGTGATGGGGGCTGGTGCTCCTGCTCTTCTTAGTTTGCGGAGAAAGAAGAGACGCTGCTGTGATTTCTTGGCGAGTGCTGTGGTGTTGTACGTCCAGGAGAGATCCTCTGTGATGTGCACACCCAAGAACTTGGTGCTGCTCACTCTCTCCACAGACGCTCCGTCAATGGTCAGAGGAGCATGTTGGGTGTGCACTCTCCTGAAGTCCACAACAATCTCCTTCATCTTCTCCACATTCAGAGAGAGATTGTTGTCAGCACACCACGTGGCCAGGCGTCTCACCTCACTTCTGTAGTCGGTCTCATCCCTGTTGCTAATGAGACCCACCACCGTTGTGTCGTCCGCAAACTTGATGAAGAGGTTGGAGCTGTATGATGGAGTGCAGTCATGGGTCAGCAGAGTGAAGAGGAGGGGGCTCAGCACACATCCCTGCGGGGCCCCCGTGTTTAAAATGATGGTGCTGGATGTGTTACTGCCGACCCGTACTGCTTGAGGTCTTCCGGTGAGGAAATCCAACAGCCAGTTGCACAGTGAGGTGTTGAGCCCCAGCTGGACCAGTTTTTGAGTGAGCTGTTGGGGGATTATAGTGTTGAATGCTGAACTGAAATCTATGAACAGCATTCGAACATATGAGTCTTTTTTGTCCAGGTGTGTGAGTGCCGAGTGGAGTGCAGTGGAGATGGCATCATCGGTTGAGCGGTTGGGCCGATACGCGAACTGGAAGGGATCCAGGGAGGGGGGCAGGACAGTCTTGATGTGTTGCATGACTAGTCGTTCGAAGCACTTCATCAGGATGGGAGTAAGTGCAACAGGACGGTAGTCATTAAAGCAGGAGGGAGATGACTTTTTTGGAACCGGAATGATTGTGGTGGCTTTAAAACATGTGGGGACGACAGCCTGGATGAGTGATATGTTGAAGATGTCTGTGAAGACATCAGTGAGTTCCACTGCACAGTCTCTCAGTACACGACCAGGAATGTTGTCAGGACCCGGAGCTTTACGTGCATTGATCCTGCTGAGGGATCTCCTCACGCTGTCCGGGGACAGAGTCATCACCTGGTCACCAGGAGGGGGTGGGGTCTTCTGTGCAGTGGTGCTGTTTTGGACTTCAAAGCGAGCAAAGAAAGTGTTCAGCTCGTTCAGCAGGAGGATAGTGCTATCACAGGTCTGTGGTGGGGGCTTGTAATCTGTGATGGTCTGAATGCCTTGCCACAGGCTCCGTGAGTCTCTGCTGTCTTTGAAGTGATGAGATATTTTCCTGGAGTACTGTCTCTTAGCCTCTCTGATGCCACGGGAAAGGTTGGCCCTAGCTGTCCTCAGGCTCGCCTCGTCTCCATCTCTGAAGGCAACATTCCGAGCTTTCAGCAGCCTGTAGACCTCTCCTGTCATCCATGGTTTTTGATTGGCCCGGACAGTTATGGTTTTCGTGACTGTTACATCCTCAATACACTTGTTGATGTAGGCAGTAACAGTCTCTGCGTACTCCTGGAGGTCAGTGGTGTTGTTATAGGTGGCAGCCTGCTTAAACATGTTCCAGTCTGTAGTATTAAAGCAGTCCTGTAGAGCCTCTGAAGACCCCTCTGGCCACACTTGTATCCGCTTACGAACCGGTTTGGTGGTTTTAACGAGCGGTCTGTAGGCAGGCATTAGCATGACAGTGATGTGGTCTGAGGCGCCGAGGTGGGGGAGGGGAAAAGCTTTGTAAGCTCCTCTCTGGGTGGTGTAAACAAAGTCCAGTGTGTTATTTCCCCTTGTTGGAAAGTCTATGTGTTGTTGTATTTTTGGAAACACGCACTTTAAGTCTGCATGATTGAAATCCCCAGCCAGGATGAGAAAAGCATCAGGATGGGCTGTCTGCTGCTCACTGATGTGCTGGTACAGTTCATTCAGTGCCTCATTCCTGTTGTTGACATTGGAGGAGGGAGGGATGTACACAGCGCACAGTAGTATGGCTGTATATTCCCTCGGTAGATAGAATGGCCGGCACTTAATAACCATTAACTCCAGCACTGGTGAGCAGTGTTTGCAGACCGCAACAGCATCGCGACACCAGGCATCATTGATGTAAACACAAAGTCCTCCCCCGCGGGTCTTACCTCCCGCGACGATGACTCTGTCAGCACGGTAGCATGTTAGCTGGTCGAGCTGAATGGCGCGGTCCGGGACACTGTCGCTGAGCCATGTTTCCGTGAACACAAAAGCACAGCAGTCTCCACCCACCACCACTTCCCCTGCCGGTGGCGGACTCCCTCAGGTGTCGGTGTGTTGGTGGTTCTTTGTGTCTGGGGGTGGGCGTCCGGGTACACACCGGCTCACTCCTTGGCAGCCGCTTGTCGGGGCCTGGGGCCTGGGGCTCGCTCGGGCCCCTTTGGAGGTGGGGTGCCCCCGGCCTCTCGGCCTGGGGCTCGGTCACTCAGGCGCAGCTGGGGGCCGGCGGAGCTCACGGGCGCGTCACTGCAACTCCCCCTGACTTCTGCTCCGCGGCTGCTGGGCGAGCCCTCATCTGGGACTCTCCTCAGCTCTTACTGGAACAGTGGCGCGGCTGCCCCTCTGTTGGTCTTCCATGGTCTCTTGTGTTCTGGGGGCCTCTGGATGTCTGGAGTTTTGATCTCCTCCATACCCGCTTCACACCCTGGAGGACGGGGCTGTGGCCCCCCCACACTCCCTATCAGATCATTACATGGAGAAACCTTTGGAATGCAAGCATGCTGATCCACACAGGTATGCACACATGGGTATTCACAGACGCGGACTAAAGCTTTCTTGGCTGCTGCCTCAAAGCACACTGTGCGCTGTCTATCTTGCGTGCTGCACAATATCGTTTATTATTTAGTAAATATTGATATCTATGACTAGCTAGTTTATTGTGATGGTGCTTTGTTTTCTCTATTATTATGTTACTCTTTGTTGTTTGCTGTCTCCTCTGTTTGTTTTTTTTGTTTGTTTGTTTTTTCTCCATACAGGTGACCCAGGAGTTCTTTTTTTTCTCTCTCTCTTCCCCCCCCTTCTCACCGTCTCTTCTCCCCTTTGGTTTTCTTTCTTTCTCTCCCCCTCTTTCTCTCATTCATTCCCCCTGTCCTATTTATTTAAAAAAAAAAAAAAAAAAAAAAAAAAAAAAGACGACAAAGGATGAACTGAAGCTCTGCCATCACGTAATGTACTGCTGTTTCTGATGTCATTTAGAAAAAAAAAAAAAAAAAAAAAAAAGCACAGCAGTCCTTTACATTCCTTTGAGATGAACGTAGCAGTCGGATGTTGTCCAGTTTATTTTCTAGCGAGCGTACGTTGGCCAGAACGATAGAGGGGATGGCGGGTTTGTGTGGGCTAGCCGCTAGCCTAGCTCGGATGCCACCGCGCTTACCCCTCTTCTGCTTCCTCTCACACCACTTGAGGCGCATCCATTGTGGGCGAAGTGCGGGAGTGGGGGTCGGTGATTGAGTAGGCCTTCGGAGCAGACCCAGATCTTTCAGCTTCTCGGTGTCCACAGAGTTTAACTTAAAAAGTTTGTTTCTGCTGATGTCGAGAAGAAGTGTTCGGGCATATCCTCGCTTGCACACAGATAGACGCGACAAAGACTTACAAAAACACTGCAACTTGCAGGACGAAAAACACGAAAAAGTAGTTTGTTTGGGAGAGAGAGAAGCCGCTGCGTGTGCACGCGCCGCCATGTTGGATCAATTATATTATATATATATATATATATATCCATCCATCCATTCGCTTCCGCTTATCCTTTTCAGGGTCGCGGGGGGCGCTGGAGCCTATCCCAGCTGTCATAGGGCGAGAGGCAGGGTACACCCTGGACAGGTCGCCAGTCTGTCGCAGGGCTAACACACAGGGACAGACGACCATTCGCACTCACATTCACACCTAGTGACAATTTGGATTATCCAATTAACCTATCCCCACAAGCTGCATGTGTTTGGACGGTGGGAGGAAGCCGGAGTACCCGGAGGGAACCCACGCAAACACGGGGAGAACATGCAAACTCCACACAGAAAGACCCCGGCCTGATGGTGGAATTGAACTCAGGACCTTCTTGCTGTGCGGCAACAGTGCTAACCACCGTGCTGCCCGTTAAAGTCAGTCATACATATATATATATATATATATATATATGTATGACTGACTTTAATTATTACACATTTGCACATAAATAAGTGGCGTCATATTCAGTACTTTTGACAGTTCACTCTTCGGTCGCTCCATCTTATTGGGGAAATTCCACATACATAAATGTAAATTTCAAAACTCAACCCCATCATTTAATTTGTTTTTGATTGAAATTGAATATTACTTAAACTCTCTTAAATTAACTTCAAATAAAAAAGGTTTATCATTGATTGAAATTCATTCAGAAATGTTTAACGAATGAGCTGTCACAACTTTCAAGTACAAAGTTGTTGTAGCACCCTCAAGGATTGACGTACACACGATGTAGTTATAAAACAGGGTTTATTCTGGTCTTGGCAACCTGTGAGAACTGCTCACGGACAAAACAATAAAACAAAAACATCACATCAAAATGCACTCTTGTACGTAGTGCCAATCAATCAAAAATCCTTAATTACAGAAAATAAACATTTAAAATACACAAACCTCGTGAGCTGACATCCAGGAGGTACTAAATAGTCCTTTATGGCCTTATTGCCTTATCTTCCATCGTCTTTGTCAATTATTTCCACTCTTAAACGATATTTTCTCCATGTGTGGAGCTAACTGTGAGCTGCAGCATGCAGACACCATGTGCGCTAGCAAAAGAAAAGTGGCTGGGTGGAGACCCAAACAGCAAAGCTGTACCCTACACAGTTCACCACCAGAGGGCGTAAAGGAACAAAATCCAGACATACAGCTTAACAAATATCAAATGCAACAAACATCAAATGCAACAAACATCAAATGCAAAAGACCGTTACAGTTGTTATGAAGTCTGTCACATTCCCCCCCTTTTTTCTTTTTTATCCTTTATTTATTTATCCTTCTTATTTCATTGTGCTGTATATTGTTACTTTTATTTGCCTTGTATGTCTACTGTACAAACTGAACTGGAATGACTGACTGTTGGCTTTATAAGTTTAATAAAGTTTGGGAAAAAAAAAAACCTCTGGCTGCTCCCTTCTGCCGTATTTTGCGGCAAAATTCTCTACACCCACCGCCGCGCTATGAATTGTGGGATATATGGGACCATGAAGCGTGCACCGGACCACGCTTGATATTTGGGGAAATCGACGGCGCATTTGGAGTATGCATTTGAAGTACACTTCGAATTGGAACAGCCGTCGTCGCGTGGCGGTGACATAACCGCACTTAAAATGCGTACTTCCAGCGTGCAGACCCTGAATTGGGACACAGCCACAGTGTGCTGTACTCTGTTCCTGATGCTGATTCTGAGCACGCTCAGTGTTAGTGCATGAGGTTGATATGAAGGGGAGGAGCCTGGTGCTCCTAGCAGAGCTAGCATTGGTCAGCTGTACTGCAGGTGGTGGGAGGTGAGCTCTGATTGGCTGTTTGTAGCATAAAACAGGAAAAAGCTGAGGTGTTTGCAACAGTTTTCTTCTTCATGTCACAGGTGTGAACACTGCTCCTCCTCCTCCTCGCCGTGTGTTTCAGTCTCTTCTTTCTTTCATCTTTTGATTTGTTCTTTTCTCTCTGGTTTCATTGCTTTCTCTCCTTCTCTTCGTGTCCTCAGTGTTGCTCCTCCTCGCCAACACCGCTCGCTCACAATGGCCGACTGGACCGACTGTCTGAATTTCGGCATCTCCATTGCCAAACAGGCCAGTAAGGTAAGTGACACAGCAGCCAATCACAACACAGCATTGAGGTCACAGGTCATGGTGTGGCGTTTTTAATTGTAACAGGTGCTTCTGGTGTGAATCCTGATTGGACGGCTGCTCAGTCAGCTACAGGTGATGATGACACTGCGGTTCAGCAAGCGGTCAGGTTTCCTAGGAACATTCAGGAATGTCACGGAGCAGAGTTTACACACACAGGCGCGCACACAGACACGTGCATGAACGAACACGCGCACACACAAACGTTTGTGTGCCTTTACCTGCGTCTTTGCTACCAGGTGGTGCTGACAGCGTTCCAACAGGAGAAGGAAGTGAAGCTCAAAAGCTCTCCGGCTGACCTGGTGACAGAAACGGACCAACGAGTTGAGACGATCATCTTATCTGCCATCAGGAGCCAGTATCCTCAGCACAGGTTCTATTGAGTTCTACTGTCACACTGTCTTTATTTTGCTTCATTGTGTCACAGTCGACTAATGAATCCAGCATGAACTCTGGGGAGGGACCCGTTACACAAACTGGATTCAGATTGGACGCCCAGGTTGTAAACTGTTTTAAAGTCTGCCTAGTGACGGCGGGCAGGAAGTTAGCAGGTAGATGATATTACACCTGTGACCTCAGGTTCATCGGGGAGGAGTCTGTGGCTGCAGGTGAGCGTGTAGAGCTGACCGATCTCCCCACCTGGATCATTGACCCTATTGATGGGACCGTGAACTTTGTCCACAGGTGAGTGGCTCCGCCCACATTATGAACTCGCACACATACGGTGTCCCCAGTTTAAAACCCCACAAAGGTTTGAGAACCTGAAAACATGAAGTCTTAGGACCGTCGTTGCCCTCGGAGAACGCGAGGTAACAGAGGTTAGAGCAGTGCTTCCCAAGGCCCCCCTTTATTTTAAATTCTTACACCCCCCCCCCGCTTTGGGAAGCACTGCGCTAACAGATCCTTTGCTGTCTTTCATCAGGTTCCCGTTTGTTGCCATCTCCATCGCCTTCACTGTCAACAAGCAGGTAGGCTGAGCCATCGGTCTCCGGGGTCGGGGGTCAGAGTGGTCCGACTGACTCGTACTGCTGTTCTCAGACGGAGTTCGGGATCGTGTACAGCTGTGTTGATGACAAACTGTTCCACGCTCAAAGAGGAAGAGGGGCATTCCTGAACGGAGAGCCACTGCACGTCTCTGGACAGGAAGGTGACATCACACAGGACACCATGCTTGTGTGGCGTGCATTTATGGTGGATCCGGCTTCACGCTGACCTTTGTCTCAATCAGATATCAGCCAGTGTGTGGTGGTGACAGAGATTGGGGCAGAGCGTGATGACCTTGCGTTGTCCACCGTGACATCCAACATCTTCAGACTGCTGAAGCTTCCTGTGCACGGGTAAGGCCCTGCCCCCGGGCCCCCCTGCCCCCCCTGGCCCTGCTTTTTGAGCATGCTCAGTGCACCTGCATTGACTCTGAGGTTTGAATCCTGATTTTCTTTCTTCTTAATTTCATTGGTGTGCTGTATAAATAAAGTTTGAATCAGCACACCAATGAAATTAAGAAGAAAGAAAATCAGGATTCAGAGCGCTTCATTGATCACTGATTGGATCCATCACAGAGCAGCTCGAAGTGCAGCAATAGCTGAGAGGTCAGAGGTCGGTCTCGGGGTTGGTGTGGTGTTCAGGTCCAACCGACCTTCCTGTGGGCTTCACACCCAAAGCTTTCTTAAAAGATGTGAAGGTCACATGACCTTTGCATGCTCTCTGACCTGTTGGCACACATGTACCGACCTACTTTCCTCTTTGAACGAGCCTGGAAGAGACCACAGCTCTTTCTGCATTTTGAACTTTTTTGTTTTTTCGCGTTTGTGTTGACGTGTTGTTGCTTGCGTGTTTCAGAGTGCGTGCACTGGGCACAGCAGCGGTTGACATGTGTCAGGTGGCGACAGGCGGTGCCGACGCCTACTATCACATCGGGATGCACTGCTGGGACATCGCTGCCTCCGCCATCATTGTCCGGGAAGCTGGAGGAGTTGTCAAAGATACAGACGGTCTGTATCTGCCGCATGATGTCGTGTCACCTTTTTTAGCTGCGAGGCGTCGTCTAATTGGTCCGTGTGTCCTCAGGCTCAGAGTTTGACATGATGTCCCGAAGAGTCATCGCCGCCAGTTCCGCCGCCGTAGCCAGTCGCATTGCTCAGGTGATCCGGCCGTTCCCCTGTAGCCGTGACGATGATGACCAACACAGGTGTGTGTGTGTGGGGCAACCGGTGTGACCAGACTGTAGGTCAGCTGACAGGAAGTGTGCTGCTGCAGACGATAACGTATTGAAAGCGATTAGTGACACTTCTGTGATCAATGAACCAATAAAAATCTGCGTGCAAACGTTCCTGTTCTTGATTGGTGAGCTTAAACCTTCTGAACACACGACTGATTTAGACTAAACAAGTGTGAGCTCTCAGATGACCGTGGTGATGTCAGACTTGCTCAGGCCGATCATCAGACGGAAGGCGGAGCTTAAGACGGAAGGCGAAAGCCGTTGTTAACAGGAAGTTTTTATTGAAAGTGTGTTTAGCAAACTGATATGCCAGTGCTGAAATCAGCACAATGAAATCTCCGTGGAAAGCACATCGCTGTGAGTTGCTGAGGGTAATTCTGCAGCGTCATGTCGGAACACCTCATCCACATCAGGCAACATCTTCCCTGGGAATGTGATCCAGCTGTTCACATCCTGTGTGCCACAGAAGCGTGAGGAGAACCCCGCTGTTATGCTGCAGCGTCTCCGCCTTCCCCTCGCCAGTTTAAAGCCTGCTTCATCTGTGACGGTGTATTCATGGGGCCTTTCCAGGTTTCTCTAAAACAGACGCGCAGTAGTTTCCTGTAGGTGACACAGAGACTTTACAGTAGAGGCACTCCAGATTTATGTACATTACAATAATGTTTACAGTTCAGTAAAAGCAGCAGAGGCTGCAGTAACAGGACAGACATGGATTACAATAGCTGACTAAATATCATCAGTGATGATTGTTCTTGGTCTTCTTCATTCCCCTCCTCTTCCTCCTGTGCCTCGCTGTCTGTCCACTGTAGATGCACCTGTGCGCTCTGAACTGGCTCTTATCCTGATCACCTGTTGCTGTGGGTAACAAACAAATACGCTTCATTCACTGTTTGTTTCACAGTTTAAGCAGGATGCCTGTAATCACCTTCATCACCACCAGCATCATTGTTATCACCTCCACCAATCAGGCTTGAAAATGCTGAGCGATGCTAGGGAGTTAACCTTCTTGATACTGGTTCAGAGTCGGCCATTAAAGTGGCGAACCGTGTCTGACGTGGAGCGATACGGTCGAGGATGGAACCTGTCTCTCTTCCACAGCATGTCTTTATCCTGTCTTCCTTCTCTCACCCCAACCAATCACAGCAGATGGCCCCGCCCCTCCCTGAACCGGAGGTTTCGTCCTGTTTAAGGGAGTTTTTCCTTCCCACTGTCGCCAAAGTGCTTGCTCACAGGGGGTGATATGATTGTTGGGTTTTTCTCTGTATGTATTATTCTAGGGTCTACCTTACAATATAAAGCACCTTGAGGTGACTGCTGTTGTGATTTGGCGCTGTGTAAATAAAACTGAATTAAATGGAAAATCCTGATTCACACAGATGTGTAGTTGTGAATGGGAGAAGGCGTTTCACAGCTCTCAGTGCCAGACATGGGTACTCCTTTGAGACAGGACTCCAGCCCAGGTCCAGTTTGCCCCACTGCAACTTTAGAGTGCTGTCGGTGGAAACTTCCCGAAGCTGGGATTCCAGATGTGAGGGCAAAGCAACATCATTTTCCGTGGTATTCACAGAAAATGGGTCCATAAATCCACACATGCCCTTCTCAGGGATCATCAAATGACTCTGTCAGTTGTGAAAGGTGCTGACAGGCTGAGTCACTGACCTTCACCTGAGGTGTGGGACAAAAGTGGAAAGATGTCCATCGTTTTCTCCTGGGCCCTCTTAGTCCACAAAGCAAGTTTCTCTCTTGAAGTGAGATGTTCAGCAGTGAGAAAACGTCACAGAGGTAGACAAGCTCAGCTGTGACCTTTGAGTTGGCATGATAATGTCTAAGAGGAGACTCCTTTCTTCTTTGTTTTCTTTTCTTTTCTCCGTGTGATAAGAGAAGACCTCGTTCCTCAGTTCAAACAAACACTTGAGGACCAGTCCTGTCCCATCTCACCTCACTGTGGTAGAGCAGCTGGACATGATCTGCTTCCATGTCCTCACAAAACATCTGGAGTTCACAGCATTGTTTTCAATGAAGTTGATTGTTTTCACTTCCATCATCTCGTGGAACTCTGGTCACATCGTTTCTAGCTTCTGGTGCACGATCAAGAATCAGCATAATGACGCCCTGACAGCTGCCAGTCATTGAAGCTGCAGCATCACTGCACACCAGTTCTGCCAGTCCAGGTCATTCTCAGTGAAACATCCTGAGTGTTGGTAGCTCTCCAAAACAGCCAGTCTTCATGCAAACTGCTGTCCCAGCAATAACAAACAGAAACCAGTGTCAGGTGGCAATGGTGACATCAGTGGACTCGCCTAGTTGCAAAGAGACAAATGGACTCTTTATTCTTCCCAGAAACCGATGCTGTATGTCTCAGGCCCTGTCTGTGATACGGCAGCTCAGTGTCGTTTGTCACTTTCATCTTCATCTTTTGTTTTAAGAACTTCTCCATATCTAACTGTAAATGGCAGACAGCGTCTTCTTCTGCTTGCTTATTGAGCTGATTAAACACCTCTCACCAAGCAGTGGGGAGCTGTATTGTAACTGAGATTTTCATGGGTGAGAGTAGTCCCCGGTGTCTTTGATTAGTAACTTATGATATCACGCGGTCCACAGGTGTAAAACTAAACTCACGGTGTGGCTGGCGGCCCATCCATGGTTAAGAATCACTGCCCTGCACCATTTACTGATCACAAAGTTATATCAATTAAAATAAACATATCCACCATCTCTGAACCTGCTACTAACTCTGGTTACTGGAAACCCAATAGCTCACTATTAAACAATAATCAGTTTCAGACAGAAATAAAAGACTTGATCTCCACGTTCTGGACAAAAGATACTGATTTTAGAAGGAACTGATAACTTTGTAAATTTGAAACATGGTTGTTAAAAAGTTCAAGGAAAGCCTAAGAGGCTAATATTGTAGCAAATATTTTCACTATTTCCAATAAAAGACCAGAAACTTTATTAGAGGAAGAAGAAATGGAATTGGCAAATCTTCAAGTTAAATTAGACGACCTGTCAGAAAGCGATGGGAGCTTTGAAGATGAATCTTCTCAAAAATAACAAATCACCAGGAACAGACGGTCTATCTGCAGTTTTATCAGGTTTTTGCTGCTGAGCTGGGCCCGCGTTGGGACTGCCCTCTCTCATTCGCAAACCCAATAAAGATCGTTTACTTCGAGATAATTGGCGCCTATTTGTCTGCTTAGTAATGATTACAAGACGTTTGCTCTAATTTTAGCAAAGAGGCTCAAAATGGTCCCGAGCTCCCTCATAGATGAACACAATCAGGTTTGTGGCTAACAGACATAACCAACAATATCAGATCAGTGCTGGACATTTTAGACTACTGTCAACTTTTTGATGACAATGGAGTCGTGTTATTTTAGGTTTTTGTGAAACACCAGTTCACAGTCCTGACATAAACTTGGCTTTGGAAGTGACTTCATCCGCAGAGAGACTACAGAAACGCTAACAGCTCAGTGACACTAGCTGGTGGAACCTGTCCTAGATCTGATCTGTCGACAGGCATCAGGCAAGGATGGCCTGTTTCTCCGTACCTCTTTTTACTAGTCGCCCAACTCTTAGCAGACCATATTAGATCCAGTAAAATTCAATGTATTTCTCTGCTGGACAGAAGTCTGATCATCACTCAGCTGGCTGGTGGTACTACCCTAACCCTTATTCTGAAGAACAAAAACCAAATGTTGCAGCTCTGGAGTCAGTGAAAGCGTTCTCTGGAGCTTCTGGCTTAGATCTGAATATTAACAAGTGTGAACAAAGTGCTGAAGTCTTTATTTTGGAAGGACATCTTACAGAAAACTACAGATCTACAAAAGAAGCCTGACACAGTAAATATAACTGACCTGATTATGGCCAAGTTTTATATACATAAGTGTACATTCAGAGACACTAACCCTGCATTATGTTCTCTAAAGATGAATTCAAACAGCACATTCAGTGTGTTCAACCATCACAAAACCTGAAGGCAATTAAAGCTGTAGAAGCCTCTTTCTCTAGTCTGTTATCGCCCCCTAGTGCGAAACAACCCTGCTGTAAACTGCTCTTTGCATAGAATTATTTTATTTTACTTGTTTATGTTTGTCTTTTTTCCTCCACTACAACATTCATGAGTGTGACCACGAAGAGCGTTACTTTACATCATTCTCTTACCTTTATTTCTCATATCAGTGTCATATCATCTTTAATGTCACCTGCCTGGAGCTGGACTCTCTCAGGGTGGTGTCGGAGAGGTGGATGCTGTCCAAGATAAAGGTGATGCTGGCGAATACCTCCCACACACTCCATGACATGCTGGTCAGCCACAGGAGCACGCTCACTGAGATACCCATAATGCACCATGGAATGACACAGGAAGTCGTTCCTGCCCATGGCCATCTCCCTGTGCAACTCCTCCATCTAACACACTGTGAACACTGCAATAGTTACAGCCTTTTCCACACGCTCTTTTCTATTTTACTGTAATATTCCTGTCAGTGTTCTTGATGCTTATTTATAATCACCTCTGTCAATCCTTGATGTACTGAGCCCTCTCCTGTACTCACTCTACACCTACGACTGCACAGCCACTAACAGCTCCAACATCATTGTGAAGTTTGCGGACGACACTACAGTGGTGGGTCTTATCACCAACGGTGATGAGACGGCTTACAGGGAGGAGGTCAGCGCCCTGACCCACTGGTGTCAAGACAACCATCTCACCCTCAACGTCGCAAAGACAAAGGAGTTGATAGTGGACTTCCGGAGGTGCAGAGAAGTACACACCCCCATCACCATCAACGGCGCTGCTGTGGAGAGAGTGAGCAGCTTCCGGTTCCTTGGTGTACATCTGGCTGAGGATCTTACGTGGTCAGTACACACAAACAAAACAGTGAAGAAGGCGCAGCAGCGCCTCTTCTTTCTCAGGAGACTGAAAAGATTCGGCATGAGCCCCCGCATCCTCAGGACCTTCTATCACTGTGCCATTGAGAGCATCCTCACTGGATGCATCACCACCTGGTATGGCAACAGCACCGCCTACAACTGCAAAGCTCTCCAGAGAGTAGTGCGGTGCTCTGAACGGATAATTGGAGGTGAGCTTCCCTCCCTCCAAGACATCTACAGGAAGCGGTGCCTGAGGAAAGCGGGGAGGATCATCAAGGACTCCAGTCACCCCAGCCATAAACTGTTCAGACTGCTTCCATCAGGAAGGAGGTTCTGCAGCATCCGGTCCCGTACCAGCAGACTGAGACAGCTTCTTCCACCAGGCCATCAGACTGCTGAACACGTCATAGACACCTCAGCTTCACTACTGGAACTTCAACATTATGCACTCCATACTGTATATAAATGCCACTGTTTTGCACATGTCTCAACTCTGTATATTTTATATATTTTATTTATTGTTTACTCTATTTAATTTGTAAAATATGTGTACACACACACACACACATTTAATATTAACATTTAGTAATGCATACACTCTTATATTGTACATATATTTATTACTCTCAGATGTAGCCATTCTTATTGGGTGGATGCCGTAGGCATCCACACTATTGAGATCCTGTTTCTCTTTATTCTTTATCCTTTATTATTCTAGTTGCTCCGTTTCTTTGCCGCTTAACTACTCCCTCAGTTTTCAGCCGATTTTTACCATTCAAACTCTAAACTGTTCTGCTATTTCTGCTTTCGACTGCTATATCTTTTGGTACTTATTACTATTATACTTTTTAAAATATTACACTTTTTTCCTTTAATTTGTCCCATTGAAATGAATGGGAAACTTCTACAATTCTGCTAAAACTTGCTTGTCTTTGAAACTTAACTACTTCCTCATACTTTCACCTAGAAACTCCATTCAAACTTTAAAACGTTCTCAGATGATTGGGCTATTCCTGTGTGATTCAGCTTTTTCATATCTGTTACCGTTTTCATGTAATGACTCTTTAAGTTTTCAGTTACAACTTTGTGATTTTTCAGAAAATACATGTGTTGCTATGGTTGCTATGCAATTAACTCCCACTGCACACTCGTCCGTTCTGAATTTTCTCTTCATGTCTGAACAACTCCTTGCTACTCGCTCAATTTCCACTCAACTTCCACAAATTATACATCAAAACGTAGGTATTTTTGCTGGCTTTAAGACAGTGTCACTATAATTATTGTGAGAGTTACGTTTTTTTCACAATTTGCCTCGAAGTGACACATGGTCTAAAAACTCCCCATTCAAAGTCTATGGGGAGGTTGTGAAACTCAGAGCTGAAATACTGAAACTGAAGGCATTTTCAAATCGTCATATCTCCTTAACGAAGCAAAGTTAAGACATGAGGCTTGTCCCTGTATATCTTCAGACACTCCTGACACTCACAATTCAAGAATTATTTTCTCACCTATTACCGTTCTGAGATGAGTTAGACTTGTTTGAGGGGTGGAAATCTGTCCTCCTCTCATTTTTCAAATTCCGAAAATGAAGCCGTTTCTTCTCTCGTCATATCTCCGCGACGGAGATACAAAGAGCTATGTAAATCGCAGTCAAAGTACACCAAAGTCCGCTGATTCACCCAGTGCAAGAATTATGCTTCTATCCCACCTAGTTTTTGAGTTACACGACGTTTTGTAACTCCAAAAAACGGCGTTTTTCGCGTCTCACCGCGATCTAATTCTGACTCCTCATCACCCTTTTTTTCAAAGCGCCCGCCCCTTTAGAGGTGGCGCGATTGGTAATGACACCGCTCTTCAGACCAGAGGTCGTGGGTTCGATTCCACCTTGGCCCACATGTTTTTTTTTTAACTACAAATTTATACACTATCACAGACCGGTAATTCATATTGATAATTTATTACAATTCTGCAAAGTTTAATGATTTTAGCAGCTTTTCTAATATGGACCTCAGATTCTGGTTAACAGTCTATGGCAGAAATACATACAAGTACACAGCCTGATGAAGCAGACAGAAGCAGTACCTCTGATTGGTTCCGCAGTTTCACCTCTTATCAGCACAAATCTCACCCTCTTCTGCTGTTTTCACCTCTTTTCTGCTAATTTGAGCTTCTGTTCCACAGTGCACTCAGCCTCTTCTGCTGTTTTCATTAGAATTTTAAGCTTTTCCACCTTTTTTCAGTTACGTGAGAACCAGTTTGGCTCAATGAGTAGCTGAAAAATATCAGCCTCTTCTGCTGTTTTAGCAGGATTTCAGAGTTCAGCTTTTTCACTTGTTTTAAGCACAAATTTCAGTTTCTTTACCTCATTTCACAACAAAGTTCTTCCTCTTCACCTCTTTTCTGCTAATTTGAGCTGCTGCTCCACAGTGCACATTTTCCCTCTCATCATATCTTTGCTTGTGACCAGAACTCATTTGGCTCAGAGGGTAGGGCATCTGTCGTGAGACCCGGTGGCAGAGGTTCGAATCCTACCTGTGACAGCTGCTACACATGTTCACTGCTTGCATGCGCTCTGCTTTCTTGACACTCTCCAGTGTGTCATTACACATACAGCCATCTTCAGCAAGCACTTCTGCTTCTACACTTCTTTTCAACTCGGCTTTTTGCTTCTTTACCTCTTTTCAGCAGAAATTATTCCTCTTCACCTCTTTTCTGCTAATTAGAGCTCCTGCTCCACAGTGCACTTAGCCTCTTCTGCTGTTTTCATTAGAATTTTAAGCTTTTCCACCTTTTTTCAGTTACGTGAGAACCAGTTTGGCTCAGTGAGTAGCTGAAAAATATCAGCCTCTACTACTGTTTTAGCAGGATTTCAGAGTTCAGCTTTTTCACTTGTTTTAAGCACAAATTTCAGTTTCTTTACCTCATTTCACAACAAAGTTCTTCCTCTTCACCTCTTTTCTGCTAATTTGAGCTTCTGCTCCACAGTGCACATTTTCTCTCTCATCATATATTTGCTTGAGACCAGAACTCATTTGGCTCAGAGGGTAGGGCAGCTGCCGTGAGACCCGGGGGCAGAGTTTCGAATCCTACCTGTGACAGTTGCTACACATGTTCCCTGCTTGCATGCGCTCTGCTTTCTTGACACTCTCCAGTGTGTCATTACACATACAGCCATCTTCAGCAAGCACTTCTACACCTCTTTTCAACTCATCTTTTTGCTTCTTTACCTCTTTTCAGCAGAACTTCTTCTGATTCACCTCTTTTCTGCTAAATGTTTAGCCTTTTCACCTCTTATTAGCACAATACTAAGCAGCTTCTGCTAATTTCACCAGAATTGTCAGTCTCTCCACCTCTTCTTTGTAAGAATCAGTTTGGTCCAGTAAGGTGAGACGCCGCCTATAGATCAGAAAGGCCAGGTTCGAATCTCGCTCAGGGCAATGTTTTTTGTTTTTTCAACTTTTTCTGCTTTTTTCAGCAGAAATCTTCAGCGTAAGGCATCCACACAGCATTTTCGCAGGAAATGCAATTTTTTCTAGTATTTGCTTGTTCTTACGTTATTGTATTTTGCACACCTCTGTTGCTTGTGAAGCTCGCACACAAGAATTTCACTTGCATGTACTGTACCAATGTACCTGCACATGTGATGTGACAATAAAAGTGATTTGATTTGTTATTTATTATTGAGTGATTTGTATATATTGTGCTTTTTCTTAAATCTGTAACATATTGTATTGTTAAATAGTCTGTTTCTGTTACTGTACTGGAGCAACTGTAAACCACATCGTTTCCTGAGGGATTAACAAAGTATGCTGATTGTGATTCTAACATTGCTTATCTGGATATGTACAAGATCTTTGATCTGTAATGTTCTGTGTTTGAAATAAAGTACGGAGCTACGGCTGTGCAGGTACCGTAAAAGTACCAGGTACTATGACCTAATGCAAAACCCTGAAAACCGTGCCACGCCAGTAGGTAGTAGTAGGCTTTAGTGGTGTATTTGTGTGGATGCCTTAAAGGCACACTGTTGAGTTCCTGTTTCTCTTTATTCTTTATCCTTTATTATTCTAGTTGCTCCGTTTCTTTGCCGCTTAACTACTCCCTCAGTTTTCAGTCGATTTTCACCATTCAAACTTTAAACTGTTCTGCTATTTCTGCTTTCCACTGCTATATCTTTTGGTGATGATAACTTTTATACTTTTTGAGATATTCAGCTTTTTATGCCATTTTTTGGCCCATTTTGCTGACAGGTACCACATTATCAGTGTGATCACTAGTTTTGCTGCTGAGTTGTGTTTTAGCTCAGTGAGATGAGCAGCCGTTCTCAGAGTAGGAGGCGCGGGTTCGAATCCCGCTTATGGCAACATTTTCTTCAGTTAACACTTCAACTGTTTAAACTTTTCCACACAAATTTCAGCTTTTTCACCTCTTTTCAGCACAATTTTCAGGTTCCTTATCTCTTTGTTGCTGAACATTCAGCATTTTCACCTCTTTTCTGCGCATTTAGCTTCTTCTGCACAGTGCACGTTTTTTTCCTCTCATCATATCTTTGTTTGGGACCAGAACTGGTTTGGCGCAGTGGGATGCGCAGCTGCTGTGAGATCTGGTGGCAAGGGTTCGAGCACTACATGGGACAGATGCTGGACATCTCCCCTGCTTGCATGTAATCTGCTTTCTTGACAGTCTTCAGTGTAGTCTTTCAAATAAAGCAGAGTTCAGCTTCTACACCTGTTTTCAACAGATAGCTGTCCTGCTGTTTTCAGATTCCACTACACGGCGTTCACACTGCATTTTCGCAGGAAATGCAACCTTTTCTAGTGTTGTTGTTGTGACAGTCAATGTCCAGTAGGAGGCGGCAGCGCTCAGTCGTAGAACGTAGAAGAAGAAACCCGAAAGTGGAGCTGCTAACCCGTTACGGATTACCTTCAGACCGACCTCGAGAGCCTCAGGTGCGTTTTCAGGGTTCGCGCTGTTCCTCTTTACTTGTTTTCGAAACGTCTCGTTGATCCGCCGCCTTACTTCCGGTTTTGGAATTTGTGGCGGGAATCAGCGGCGTAGTACTTCCGTTCAGAAATCAGCTGATTTCATACGGCGCGGCAGTGCCGGTGGGCACGCGCACGGAAAGGTGTCGGCGCGCTTGACACTTCGTCACGTGCCACCAGGTAACGCTCATTGATAATCAGTATATACTCGGTTAGTGACCGTAAACTCGATGAGAGGACGCGCTGAGACAGCCACTTAGCGGTCACCTGTGGCCAATTCAGGACCCGCTGTGATAGGTCAGGATTGGTGTTACTGGATTATCGATCCATCACCTCCCAGATTGATGTTATTGATTACTGATGTGGTTCTTATGATGAGGACTCTGGGCATTCCTGGTGCATTCCAGAAGTCCCTCATGTCTCCTATTCCTGACGCTCTTCCTTGACCTCGATGAAAACGTCACTGAGGTCAAAGGTGAGAAGGAGAACTGCTGAGGACTCAGGAAAAGGGAAGAGGCGTGCACTTAGAACCGGAACAACCTTACACTTTTTTTTTTAAACTTTATTTAACAAACAATGAGTATACAACATACGAACAGATGAAGTATACAAAACAACAGAACATGAACACACAAAGCCAGGGGTAAAGAAAAAGGTAACAATTATAAGAATACACGCAAAAATTCACATACATATATTGTTTTGAGCCTTTTTGTTGGTGGAGTCTGATATTGATTGTATGTACATTCCCACATCCTTAAAATAATGACAGAAATATGGTGTTTTATTAGTAAACTTACATTTATGGATAAAAAATTTAGCTAAAAGTATTAACAAATTTATCAGGAAAAAACATTTATCATACTTCTTGGGGAACTTAAAGAAACATGAACAACCTTACACTGGTGTCTCTTTAACAGGAAGTCTGGCGTGTTGAAACTACAATGTGCAGAAGACGAACTACAAAAGGCTGGTCTAGCTTCACCACAGTGTGTGTTCTTGTTTTATGGAGGTCATAGAAACGATAACAGTCTGTAAAGCATATCTTTCTGGTGTTTTAAAGGAGGAGGAACATTTTCTGCAATACTGCTAAAATGATGATATTACTAAAACTTGTGTCCCAAAACTCTTCATCAGTGTCACGCTGAGCGTTCAGAGGCGAGCCCACTTATTGGTCCTCAGTAACTGTTTCCATGAAACAGCAGAAATGAAGTGAACTCAGCTTCTGTTTCTCAGCAGTGCTGTAATCTGTAGTGGAATACATTTTAAAGTAACCTTCCCAACACTGGACATTACTAACGATCACTGATCATACAAGCACACTTTGATCAGTTCGTATAGATCATAATGTTGCGCTCATACAGCGTTCTGTGTTCTTCATGTGACGCTCAGGGTTCAGCTGTGAGTTTCACTGCTGCTGATAAAAGCTGTAAATAAATATATATACAGGTTCTGAATGAAAAGAAAAAACACTTAGAATTTACATGATCTGCTCCGCTTTGGTTACTGCGATTATGTTTTCATGAATGGTCGGATGGACAACGAATTATGGGACGCCATTTTCTCCTCCCTTTTCATAAAGACGGTCCAGTGTCTCCTCTGCTAAAGGAGGTCATAAAGGAAGCATTGAAGCTGCTTCCCCTAGTGTATGGACAACTGAAGCGTATGTCAGTGAGGAACCTTCCTGATCAAAGTGGAATATTGGAACACACCTCACGCAGTCTTTCCTCTTTCCACAGGAAGTTCCTCCTCCAACATGGCTGACCCCTGGCAGAACGCCATGGACCACGCTGTCGCCGTGGCACGAAAAGCTGGAGAGGTCAGTCGTCATCTTCCTTTTTCTTTCCCACCTGAGACTCACCTGTCAGGGCCTACAGGTGATTTCATTATGAAACAGAGGAGTCTCAGGAAGTTCATTCTTTTCACCTGAACGTCACTCGCCCATGTGACCTTCAGGGTCAGCTGACGACTGCTTGACAGTGAGCCGCACGGCCGTCACGACTGCAGAATCCGCTTCCTGCCATTTCTTCACTTACTGAGCACGCTCCAAAACAGAGGGGGTGGAGTCACTTTCTTCTTCTCTGAAACGTTCTGAGCGCAAAGAGGAAACAAAGGCTTTTATCTTGAAATCTCAGGTTAACCCCAGATGACAGACTTAGTAACTGAAACTATTGGCTGATCAGCTTCTGATTGATAAGCTATCAGTGCATTGATCAGGAGTAAATATTGATCAGTTATTGGTGCATTGATCAGGTGGTGTGTGACGCTCTGCGTGGTGACAGGGCAGTGATGACGAAGAGTTCGGTGGTGGATTTAGTGACGCAGACCGACCAGAAGGTGGAGCAGCTCATCATCCAGTCAGTGAAGGAAAAGTTCCCCACCCACAGGTATGAAGCTCCACCCCCTCTGTGCATGTCCAGTCGGATTATTGATCATCAGTTTACAAAGATAAGCGTTATGATCAGATCCAGATGTTCAGGGATCCAGCTGTGTGCTGCTGAGGAGTAGCAGAGATGACCTGCTGGAACATCTCTGGCTGCCGTCTCGTGGCTCTTCCTCGTTCAGCGTGTAACGGCTTCACCTGTTCTGTGCGATTCAGGTTCATAGGGGAGGAGTCAGTGGCTGCAGGTGAGCCCTGCGTCCTCTCTGACTCGCCCACCTGGATCATCGACCCCATCGATGGCACGACCAACTTCGTTCACGCGTGAGTTTGCACTCTCTGACATCATCATTGCAGCTTCTTTGTTTCCTGTAGGCGCTCAGAGATAGTGCTGGGCCATACTGTTCACGGTAGCACCGGTGTAATGTCGGGCAACGATAGGAAAATGAAAGATGGCGATAGAATATGGGTAAAACGCGCATGCGCAGTGCCTTTGTTTTCATACGCACATGCCGGTGTCGTGCCAAACTCGGTATCCCCGACAGAATTTGTTTCCCCTGCGTCGGGAGCACACGCTGGACTGTCCAAATCACGGACAAACAGTATCCCACATTGTTGATTTTGTTGATACTCCTGACATTTTTGAGATCTTAGCTCTTTATACAACGAAGTTATAGTGGGATACAAATAATATCAGGCTGATCCTGCCACAATTTGTTCCCCCTGTGTAACTCACGGACAAACAGTCTCCCACATTGCTGATTTTTCGTTCACAAACACTTCTTATTATGACGCATTACTCCTGAAACTTTGGAGGATTTATCTCTTTATATAGTGAAGTTACAGGAGAATAAAAATAGTTATCAGCCAAAATGTTAATGGTTTATTAAAATAATCCCATCTGATACCCCGTGAGCAATAAATATATCATTTTCTGTTGTAACCCTCAAACTGAATGGTAATGTAACGATGCTAATTTTTCACAAAATGAAAACATCAGTACTTCCTGCTCCCAGCACAGGGGAAACAAATTCTGTCGGGGATACCTACTTTGGCACAACAACGGCTATCGTAGGCGGAGCCTCGCGGAGTGATACGTGCTGTGCTTCAGCATAATGTTACCGTGTTGTGTGTGTTTAACCTCTTTTTAAGTGTTGTGGATGTTATACATGGTTATGCTGAGGACGTGTCGGCCAGTTTCCACTGGAAATGCTTTTTGGTTAAACTGTCAGCGAGGAGTTTGCACTGTTACATTTTATATAACTTTAATGCAGATAAAACAGCTGCTTGTTGAAGTGAAAATACATTGATGGGTTTTTGCACTAATAAACTTGTGGAGTTGTAAAGCATTTTGTCTCGTGTCAGTTATATCGTTATCACAAATTTTCAAATGTATATGGTGATAAATATTTTTGGCCATATCGCCCTGCTCTACTCAGAGAGTGAGGCGGGGTCTACGGCTCTTCTGATCGATTACCTCCAGATCTGAGGTTTATTTGGTCCAACTGACTCAGAGGGAATCGATCAGAGAGTCACTGAGAGATCGATGAAGGATGATCAATGTTCAGCTCGAGCCGTCCCTCAGCGGGTAGATCGATGATGTGATCATCATGAACGTTAGGATGAACCTTTACTTTGAAGCAGATGACTTCCTGTTTGGCTTGGTGTTCGGCACACTGAATCAGCTCATTTAAAACGCTGATGGGCACTGGTTACCGTGGTGACCTAACAGGTAAACAGACCTGCTCTGCAGGAACACGTATGACGGTGCCAACACGTTAACTTCCTGTGTCTGTTTCTCCTTCACAGGTTTCCTTTTGTTGCCATTTCCATCGGATTCGCCATCAACAAACAGGTCTGAGCCCACATCAGCACCATCCTCCTGACCTTTGACATCAGCAGCGACATCACAGGGCTGCAGCCCTGACTTTAGTAGTCGATTAATCAGATAAGAAATCCTTCTGTCTTATTAATGAGCAGCAATAAATACTGAAAAGTGAAAACGGGGCCGCTAACCCCACGCAGATTTTTCTATGCGTTTGCACCTTTCGTCCACACGTAAACTCAGATTTTGCGTTTACATGTGGACGAGGAACACGGAGAAAACGCAGCGTCAAAGGTGTGCGCCTCGTTTGACATCACACTGTGCGCCATGTTTTTGTGAAATGAATTTCTACAATGGCAGACTTGGACAAAATACTGTTAATTTTACTCTCTGCAGAGTTTACATGCTTACAAACAGTTACTGTCCCTCCACACATAGGACTCAGTTCTGCTTCTATGCCCCGACTTTGTTTACTCTTTCCCACCCAGGCTTCTGATTGGTCAACATTCCTACACGGTTAGGAATATATCGCCAACTGCTGCTTTGGCATGTTCCTAGCTGCGTTTTCCTTCATTTTTGCGTCTGTGGAAGGGATTTAAAAAAAGAAAAGAAAACAGAAAATCTCCGTTTTCAAAAATCCCCGTGTACGTGCAGACGTAGCCTCAGGTGAGCCTCGGTTACTTGAGCCCGGGTCTCATCCCTCTGGTGGAAACTTTTCAGAGTGGCGCCATTTCTGGTTTTATCTTTCTTCAGTTGAGCTTCGCCCTGGCTCACAGGCGCAGCATCACCACTGTCTGCTTCACCTGGGAGTGTTTCCTTAGGTGGAGAGGTGGCGTGGCTGTTGCAAAACACACGCGTTAGCAAGCGATGGTGCTCCACCTGCTGCAGCATATAAAATGACCAAAAGAGTAAACGCGGCACCTCACCTGCTCCTGACTAGGTGAGGTGCTCAGCATCTGTTACCATGGCGATTTGGCAGCTAAAAAGAGAAAATCAGAATCAGCATACTTTATTAATCCCTCAGGTAATGTGGGTTACAGCTGCTCCAGTACAGAAACTGCTACAGATTTAAGAAATAGCCCTAATATATAGAAATCCCTCAATAATAAATATCAAGGATTAACAGCAACATCAGAGTAGAAAGAGCGTGTGCAAAAGGCTGTAACTACTGCAGTGTTTACAGTGTGTTAGATGGAGTTGTACAGGCAGATGAGTGTGGTGCATTATGGGTAATCTCAGCTTCTCACTGAGCGTGCTCCTGTAGGTAGCACGTCATGGAGTGGGTGGGAGGTATTATCCATCATTGTCTTTGCCTCTCTGACACCACCCTAACGAGTCCAGCTCCATCCCCACAACATTACTGGCCTTGCGATCAGTTTACTGAGCCTGCTGGCAAAACGTCAGCGCTCTCTAAACACTAACAGGTAGCTTCAGGTGTTCAAGCCACCTGAGGATGAGCATGAACGACCTCACCTGTTGACCTCACAGCGGCCTCTACTCTTCTTCCCCTCCCTCAGGTGGAGTTTGGCGTTGTCTTCAGCTGTGTGGAGGACAAGATGTTCACGGCGAGGCGGGGAAAGGGAGCATTCTGTAACGGCGAGCCGCTGCAGGTGTCCCGGCAGGAAGGTCAGCGCTCAGCGAATCGATAACCAATAAATCAGTGACATCACTTATGCGGGCGGTCGATCACCTGTTTGTTTATCTGTGTGTGATGTCATCAGCCGTGGAACAGGCGATGGTGGCCACGGAGTTTGGATCGGACAGAGACGCCGACGTTGTTGATAAAATCTTCCAAAGCCTCCGAAACATCCTCTGCCTCCCTGTTCACGGGTAAGGCTGCCGCCACGTTGACATCACTGCACGCTTGTTTTCCCATAGCTGACGTGTCCATCCGTCTCAGGGTGCGCGGGGCGGGTTCCGCCGCCATCAACATGTGTCTGGTGGCGTCGGGCTGTGTGGAGGCGTACTACGAGATCGGGATCCACGTTTGGGACGTGGCTGCCGCGTCGTTGATCGTGTCCGAGGCTGGCGGCGTGCTGATGGACGTCGATGGTAAGCTAACCCATCAACAGCACATTTCCCTGCTCAGGTGTTTCCAGCTAACGGTGTCTCCGTGTTCAGGTGGCGACGTGGACCTGATGTCCAGGAGGATCATCGCCGCTAACAGCAAAACAATCACAGAGCGACTCGTCAAAGCGATCGTCCCCTTCAGTCTGCCCAGAGACGACGCCACACCACCGAAGAAGAGCTAAACACACACTGACAGGTGTGAGGAGCACACCTTCCTGTTTGGAAAGTTTAAATAAAAGTTTTCTATGAAAGCACCCGCGTGTTTGTGTGACTGACGGCAGGTCACCATTGTTAAGGTTCAAAATACTGGGGATGGAGACAAGAGAAAAAACCACAATAACAACACTGGTCCGGCCGGGTTAAGTCAAACGATGATTTTAATGAACACACGCGGGAGATGGACACTGTATGCAGACAGCCTCAGATCTCAAAATGGTGGAGCATTAATCAAACTCTTATAGCCTCTGGTGCCTCCACCTTATCATAAAAGCCTAAACATTCACATGCTTTTCTCTCACACGGCGCCTAAGCTACGACCTTGGCTCCCCGTTTATCTGCTCCTGCTGAGTTGGGGCAGAAAACTCCAGTATATTCTGTTCTCTATAAAAATGTTCAAACAATTTTTTTATTTTTTTTTAATGTTAAAACTCAACTTCCCATGGAAACGGAAGACAGGACGCCGAGGTGTGTTAGGACAGCTTTTATTCATTAAACTTGGTTAAACAGGTAAAGTGCAGCGAACAAAAACAGGATGCTCAAACTCCGCCTCCTGAAGTCTGCTCAAGACATGCTAACAGATGCTAAAACTGGCAGCTTCCATCGTTAGCTTGTTAGCTGAACTCTGATTGGCTGCTCATATTTGGTCCCTAATTAGTATATTTGTGCTGAGCCAATCAAAACACAGGGCCGCCCTGTCATAGCAACTGATGGGTGTAGTGGGAGGTCATACTTTAGGAGTGGGTGGAGTCAATCGCTTAGCAGCACATGAGGGGGCGGGGCTCCAGCAGGCACGGTGACGGGCAGAGGACAGAGGTTGTTAATGCGTTTAACCGGAGAGCAGCGCTGTTTCCTGAGAGGAGTGCAATTGGTCAGCGTCTGCAGAGAGACAGAATTCTGCACTGTGATTGGCTGAAAAGAAACATGGTTGAAACAGCGCATCAGACTTTCAAAATAAATCTCAGACGTCATTGTTGATGACGAACAACACCATCTGGTGATGTCACTGACCATGCGGAGGCGATGAGTGTAGAGTGGCTCTGGCTCCTCGGGTTTTCTGGTCGGAACGGTAACATGCCAACGCTGAAGCTCCGCCTTTATTTCTGCCAGACTGAAGAGGACCGCTGGGTCAGCATGGTAACGGTTAATCAGCTCCACCAAACGCTCCTTATAGTGTGACCTGTCAGGAGAAAGGGGCGGAGCCTCTAAGACCACGCACATCTGGCAGAACATCTTTACTGGGAGCTGTGGTCTTACTGGCAGTATCCTCGGTGTTCAGGTAACGCAGGTCGACCACAGGGCTCCTCCCTCTGGCTGCCATCGTCTCTCAGCTCCAGCACTGGACAGGATGCTGGAACGGGAACACACCTGTCAGTGACTCTAGGACAAAGGAGATGCCAGGTAGACAGGTAGAGGTCTCACCTGGCAGAGCGGTGTCAGGTGAGCTGACCTTGGGCGGTTCCAACCAGGAGGGAGACACTCTGTAATGCTGAGACAGGAGACAGCACACCTGTAAAGTACTGATCACAGAACAGCTGGGAACACCTCAGGGTGATCTGCTGGCTCTCACCTGCAGCACCAGGTGGAGGCGGGTCAGGCTCCAGTCCCTCAGGTAGTACAGGCAGTCTCTGGGGTGGTGAGCATGAAGACCTTTGCTCGTACAGTCTGCAGAGAAGCCACAGGCCTGCAGAGGTTAAACAACACAGGTGTCAAGTCTCTAACACACCTGTCTCGTGCACCTGGCCACTTCGGTGCTGGAAGCCGAACCATTTTCTTGTTAACTTCAAAAACATTAAAGAACTCAAATTATCAGCACGATGAATAATCAGAGCAGGTGCCTTTACTCATAATCAGACCGTTTATAAGGTGAGACGCTGTGATTGGCTCGTTTGATAACGATGTAAATATGAAACCGAGGAACAACTTTCAGTCGTCTAACACTCGTTACCCACAATCCATCTCTCTCTGACCAAACACCTGGAGCTCCACTTACACACAGCACAGCTGGAACTCACCGAGCCCAGAACGAAGCGCTGACTGCAGCCGCCGCAGAACTGATGACCGCACTGACTGCAGGTGAAGTGGAGACACCCCCCTTTGGACAGGCTGAAGACCAGCTGGCAGTTTGGACACTCTGAGGACACAGAGGGAAACGTTAGACCAGGACGGACCAGGCTGAGCCTTAGTGCGACTAAACCTCATTCGTCCAGGTGGGGAAATCGCTGGTTTGAGCGAGGAGTCGAGTGAAAAGACGTAAGGCCATCTCAGAGTTGAGGAGGGGGCCACCATCCTACCTACAATGCTGTGAATGCAGCCAACTCTCGTTGAATGGGACTCTTTGATCAGTGGGCGTGGCAATCTGCATATTACTAATGATCATAAACTGACCTCACAGCCCACTGGTCATTCAGTGGGCTGGTTTCAGCCATTATGTAAATATAATATATTTAATATAAGTCTGAAGTCTACACTTCAGACTGTGTGGCCACCCACGGCTCCAACACCATTGTGAAGTTTGCTGACGACACAGTGGTGTTGGGTGCCATCTCCAACAACGATGAGGCGGCCTACATGGATGAAGTGAAGAATCTGGCATCGTGGTGCCAGGACAACCACCTCCAGCTGAACGTCGGCAAGACCAAGGAGCTGGTGGTGGACTTCAGAAGGGGTCAGCACAGAGACTACAAGCCCATCATCATCAATGGAGCTCCAGTGGAGAGGGTGCAGTCCTTCAAGTATCTTGGTGTCCACATCTCCTCAGACCTGACATGGGCTGCCCACATTCAGGTCCAGACCAAAAAGGCTAGGCAGCGCCTGTATCACCTACGACAACTGAGGAAGTTCAGGGTCTCTCCAAAGATCCTCAGGATTTTCTATACAGGCGCTGTGGAGAACATCCTCACACAGAACATGACATCGTGGTTCGGGAACAGCTGTGTGAAGGACCAAAAAGCTCTCCAGAGAGTGATCCGTACAGCAGAACGCTGCTGCAGGATTGCTCTCCCCCCGCTTCAGGACACCTACACCAGGAGATGCCGGACTAGAGCAGCGCAGATACTGAAGGACCCGTCCCATCCTGGCAACAAACTGTTCCAACTTCTGCAATCTGGTAGAAGGTTCCGCATCTTCCGGGCAAGGACAGAGAGACTCAAGAGGAGCTTCTATCCCCAAGCCATCCGTGCCCTAAACACACACACCCGCCCTCTCACATCATCTATAATTGACTGAGTCAGGACTCTTCCAGACACTAAACCAAGGAACAATGTACATTTCAATTCCTTTAATTTTAAATATGTTTATATTGTCTATCCTGTAAAATAGTCAGATGTCTATTCATATTAATGTACAGAATTCACCTGCTTGCTGCTACTACTGCACATTCACCCAATGTGTGTGTGTGTGTGTGTGTGTGTGTGTGTGTGTGTGTGTGTGTGTGTGTGTGTGTGTATATATATATATAATGTTCTTCCTCTACACCCCCCCAATTTTTTGCACATGTCGAGGAGCGTGTCAGGCTACATTTCACTGTGTGTTATACTTGTATAACTATGCATGTGACAAATAAAGAACCTTGAACCTTGAAACCTGCAGTCAGCTGACACTGAAGAAGTCACCTGATGGTGGAAACGTCCAGAAGGACACAATCAACATTTGGACAGTTTGTAAACGGATGTTCTTATACTTCATTCACACAAGCACTTTTTCTGAGCTGTTAGCGTTAGCGTCTAACATGCATCACATTCACTCTCCGATGGATGCGTCGCAGAGCAACATGGTGTCCAAGGATATTTGGCATGCAGACTACGGGAAAGCCAGGAATCAAACCACCACCATTCAGTCAGTGGATGACCTGCTCTACCGCCTGAGCAGCCACCATGTCCTCTGTTCGTGGATGCTAAACGTTAATGGAACAGCTGGAGACCAGGACAGACCAGGTCCCGGCATGTCAGCTCAGAGCCCCCAGGCATTGCTTTCTGGGTTTTTTGGCGAGAACACCCACGCCGATCGTTGACTGGACCGGGTCAAGTCCTCTGAGCGTCACGCTTTCGGTGATTGAAGGCCTCGTGTGTTAGTTTGTAAACAGCAAGAGTAAAAAAGCCTTCAGTCACATGCTGACTGCTTCCACTTCTACCTGCTTGCTTATAACCACCTGAGTGATGGGGTGAAACATTAGGTTCAGGTCCTGCAGGAGGCCCTCAGAGTCTCCTGGACCTGGTTCTGGGTTCGTACCGATGCTGCTGTACAGCTGGGAGGTGCTGTGAGGGTCCGGCTGGTTCTGCTGCTGCCACACTTGGAACTGCTCACAGGACAGACCCTGATGCTCGGGGGACCACTGCAGAACACAGGGACTGTGGTCAGGACCCGATCTGAGGCTGGTTCACCTGTGTGTGTGCGTGAGAGAGTGTCTTACAGGTGATCTGCACTGAGAACAGGTGCTCTTCTTACAGCTTGGACAGTCCATCCTGAGGCGCTGGGCCTCGTGCAGCATCCCGAATGAACACTGAAACACCAAACAACAGTCGTCTCAACAAGGTTTATTCTGTAAGGTCAACGGCCCACAGTAATACAAAGAAACCCAACGAACAAGCACTCAGCGACAGCGGGAAGGCAAAACTCCCTTATAACAGGAAGAAACCTCCGGCAGAGCTCAGGGGTTTGGTTGGGGGTCGGGGGAGGAAGAGCCAGAGATGAATAATCACTAATGATTAAATACAGAAGGGTGTATAAACACATGTGAGTGAAGAAGAAACACCCAGGGTTGGATCAGGTGACCCTGAAGCCTCCCTTATTTATGCTGCTATAGGTCTAGGCTGCTGGGGGTTTCCCATGATGCACTGGGTGTATGCTTTAGCAAAAAGGAAAGTTTGAAGCCTAATCTTGAAAGTAGAGATAGTGTCTGTCTCCTGAATCCAAACTGGAAGCTGGTTCCACAGAAGAGGGGCCTGAAAACTGAAGGCTCTGCCTCCCATTCTACTTTCAAATACTCTAGGAACAACAAGTAGGCCTGTCGAGTCGTTTGGTACCGGGCCGCGAAAGTTGAGGCTCAGGTGTGAAATGTATAGTTTTCAGGGTTTTTATCGGTTTTCAGCGTTATTTTGTTATCGTTTTGATCGTTAACTCAGTTTTCCTGGGTCTTTTCACGTGTGTTATGAATAAATCTTCTTTTTTTCGGTACCGGTACTAGTTTTATTTTGTAGTATTTATCCGCGACACCTTAAAGGCCGGTCCGTGAAAATATTGTCGGGCATAAACCGGTCCGTGGCACAAAAAAGGTTGGAGACCGCTGCTCTAATGGTTAAGATTTTATTTGTCATGAAGTCATGGCTCAGGACAGGCTCTGACAGCCACGCTGCAGAGACAAAAAGTATCCCACAGCGGGTCTGAGGACCGAACGTCACGCAGCAGATGATCACAGTTTGTATCGATACTAGCAGCGGTATTCATTTCTTGCTTCTGTGAGCTTCTGGACTGCGAGGCTCAGATCGTTCGGGTTCTTACGTGAGCACACCAGCAGAAGTTGGGCATCTCCTGCAGAGCTCGGTCTCTGAGTTTCCTCTGGAACAGCTCGTGGACGTCGGCAGGCAGAAAGTGGCGGATCTACACCGACAAACAGACACGTGTCAGAACTGGTCATCGCCACGTAAACTAGGCCGGAACGCACCTCACCTGTGTATCCAGCAGGTTGAAGTAGTCCATGGACTCTTCCAGCCCGCCCTGACCTCTGACCTCCGGTCGGCCACACTGAGGGCAGACCAGCTGATCGACGGTGCGCTCCTTAATGGCCGTTGTGAAGAACATCTTGAAGCACGTCTGACACAGGAAGCAGGAGCAGTGCGTCATTGTGATGATCTGCGGGGAAACACAGAGAGAGAAGAAGAACATCAGCCGGCTGCGTGCGCTCTGATTGGCCGGTTCAAACCTGTGGCTCACCTTGCTGAAAGACACCTGCTCTTGACAGATGGGGCAGCTGTGGCTCAGGAACCTGAGAGCTGATGCGAAGTCTCTGTTGATCTGGACCGCCTCCAAGACATCGGCCAGACTGAAGCTCCGCCCCTCCATCGCCATCAGAGACAGAAAAACCGCCGCCTGGTCCGGAGGGAGCCGCGCCGCCATCCGGGACACAGACTGGAGAAGCTGCCGAGACGCCAGAGTCTGGCTCACCTGGTCCGCTTGTAACTGAGATCTCTGAGGACGCTGTAGCTCGGGTGCTGCGGCGGATGGCCGTCTCGTAACTGGACGGCGTCGCTCTGCTTCTGATTGGACAGATCGTGCAGACGAGTCTCCATCTAGCCTCAGCTCACCCATCATCCTGCTGAGGGGTTCTGTACCTGCGGGAACCAGAACCAGGTGGGTTCAACTTTTCTCACGTTCACCTGGAGCTTGTTCGTGTTTTCTGAGACTCACCTGAGGAGGAGTTTAGGAAGGGGTTGGTGTGGCGGTTGGAGGTGAGAGGCAGAGCACTGAAGTCAATCCCCAGCAGTTCATCGGTGTATGACCTCGCTGCCCTCACCTCCCCACTCTGCTCACGCTGGCTGGAGTGGGCGGGACTTTGGAAGGTGACTTCAGAAAGTTGGCGACGCTGCGGGGAGGAGGAGGTGCAGTTGTGCAGGGGACTTTGGAGGCTGCAGAAGGAGAAACCACTCTCGTCAGTCCATCTACGTAACCGAAACACTGACTGAACACACAGTGAGGAACTGACCTGTCAGCTGACACCTGTTCACCTGCAGGGGGCGGAGTTTGCACAGGGCACCTGCTATAAAGGGGGGTATCCTTCTGGAAGGCCCGCCTCATCTCTGACACGAGTAGTGACAGGTTGGACACGCCCTAGCAATAAGTGGCATAAACATAATGTTTAGAGTGTGTTTTAGCTCCACCTTCTGCCTGTGTGGAGGCTCCACCTTCTTAAACATGTGTTTTCAGGTATATTTTCACTAATAGTTAGTTTTCTGTTGGGTCAGACCTGTCCACTGAGCCAGCTGACTCAGCCCCACTGAGCATGCTCAGTACATCTTACCTCAGCCCAGTTTGTGAGCGCGTCCAGCCTGATGTTCCCGGCAGCGTCCACGCACGGACAGGTCGGGTTTATCACCATGGAGACCGATGGGCAAACATAACAGCGAGGCCTCGATGATGGGTGCGTCTCGTGGAGCCAGATGCATACTGGGATATTATACTCACTTCCTGTATAAAAACCAAAGCGCCAGCTTGACCTTCATGATGTCACTACAAACAGTAAACAGACAACATGGCCGACAGCTCGGAGGCTCACCTTCGTACTGAACAGGAAGTGTCCCGGCGAGAAACAACAACTTCTTCTTTTGTTTATTTGGGAAACCTGAAACACAAACTCTTATTCTGAAACAGGAAATCGCCCTGATTTACCAAGCCAAGTCTCAATATGCGTACTTGTGCGTACTCGTGATACGTCATCAGTCGGAGACCAAGTACTGTTCCTATTTAAAGTACGCATCAAGCCGAGAACGCGAAAAAGTCCCGGATGTGTTCTCGCTCCGCCCGTTTTATCGAGCGTGCATCGGTGGTGACTTGTGTGGACTTGGTACAGTTAAATATCCCAGAATGCATTTCGTCCAAAACTGAAACGCGGCAATGGCGGACGAGCGCGGCTAAAAACTTTTAAATATTCCTCTTTCTGGGTCACAAAATAAACTTTTAAGTTATTTTCAGGCGAGAATGTAGCTGTGTAAGCTTCAAATATCTGCTCGGTTTATCAAGATATCATATTTCCGAACGTGCGACGTTTCGGAGACGTCTGTGACCCGCCAGCTCCATAGCAGACAGCGAGGTCGAGGATCACTAGAGCCGGCGAGAACAGCGGACTCCCGGCACATCGTTCCCCCCCCCGTGGTCTTTCACGACTCAGGTTAAACATGATATACAAGTCTCTCAGGTAACTTCAAAATGTCAATTTTTTGGTTTATTTCAGTGTTTTATTTGCTCCTGTGTTTTGGCTGAGATATGTTTCAATTCAGGAGGAAAGTTTTTCACCAGCATGTTAATATGTGGAGATTCTGAAGGCTGTTTCAAAATGATCAGATTATAATTTAAATATTTGTTCAGTTCTCTTCCAAACCCCAGCAGCTGTCTGTAATGTTTGAGTGTCCACTAAAATAAAAGTGTTCTAACAGCTCACCTGCTTTTTATTAAGGCATGCATGTACACTGATTTTATTAATAGAGATTTCGCTACTCAGGTTAAACACGATCTATAAGATACTTGGATCACTTCTAAATACTAATGTTCGGTTTATTTCAGTGTTTTATTTGTTCCTGAATAAATCAGTTTGGCTGTGATTGAAGTTAAGCTTCATAACATATTAATCACAGTTAAATTAAGAGGCTCCAGACCTGTGATATCATCAAGTACGCTGGCGTTCCAATTGTACAAATCGCGAGAGAACGCGATCACGGACTCGTGCGCTTCAGAGTTGAGAAAGGGCCTGACAAAATAAAACAACAGGAAGTCATTTCTGAGGTACTCACAGTAAAAATCAACGTAGAGACGAAGATCAGGGAACAGAGACTGAACCGAGTGAAGATCACACAGGGTCTCACCTGGATGCAGGTACCCACACTGAGGAAGACAGTGAGGAAGAGGAGGATTAAACCACAGTGATAAGGATGCATTAGCCAGGGTGAGGAAGAAACATTAGCTAGAGTAAGGAAGAGAAGGAAAGATGAGCCAGAGTGAGGAAGAGGAGGAAGAGACAACAGCCAGAGTGAGGAAGAGACAACAGCCAGAGTGAGGAAGAGACAACAGCCAGAGTGAGGAAGAGACAACAGCCAGAGTGAGGAAGAGGAGGAAGAAACATGGTGAGGAAGAGGAGGAAGAGACAACAGCCAGAGTGAGGAAGAGACAACAGCCAGAGTGAGGAAGAGGAGGAAGAGACAACAGCCAGAGTGAGGAAGAGACAACAGCCAGAGTGAGGAAGAGACAACAGCCAGAGTGAGGAAGAAACATTAGCCAGAGTGAGGAAGAGGAGGAAGGATAAGCCAGAGTGAGGAAGAGGAGGAAGGATAAGCCAGAGTGAGGAAGAGGAGGAAGAAACATTAGCCAGAGTGAGGAAGAGGAGGAGCTTGCTTTTAGCATGTAGCTGCCGAGCTAACCCCAGTTGACCGGCTAGCAGCAGCAGAAAGTTGTTATCAGACTTATAAAGTTTGATTTTGAAGCTCAGGGGCAGCTTCACGGTCTCGTTCTCACCTCCGTCAGAGTGCGGAGCTCCGCCTCCCGCTCGACCTGCGGCATCTCCCCCACAAATGCCTCTCAGAAGCGGGGAAGAGCTTGAACATCCAGCCGCTCCCACAGTCACATGCTAACAAGCTAACTGACCCGACTGGAAAAACAGACGCGCCCTCTTCCGCCCACAGAGTTTCAGAGTAAAGGCATAGCCTCGCAGCTGGAGGGTTACTTTATTTAAAAAGGCTCGTGGTTTCAGTGAATTGATCAGTACATATACTTTATTGAGCAGATACATATACAGGAAGTTTAGGCAGCACGTGACCACACAAAGACTCAAACTAAAGTTTTCCATTTTTCTCTCCTTTCTTTGAACTAAACCTTTTTTCTCCACAATGTAAACTTTAATTTAAACCCAAGCTTTATTGACACTGATGTCTGATCAGCCTGATTGATTGAAACCGTCTGCCGCAGATGAGTCAACTGTGGGCGTGGCCTCAGACGGGTGTGGCCCTCCACTCTTTGCCCTCGGTCAGCGCTCTTGGCTGGTGGATGAACACGCTGTACCGGACGCCCTGATTGGCTGCCGCCCGCACAAAGCGGCTGTTTGCTGTCATGGTAACGGCCCTCAGCCAGTCTCCGGTGCCAAAGATCATGAGTGAACGGCGGTTGATCTTGGCACTGGGCGTGAGGTGCAGAGTGCGCTCCGACGGCTGGTCATCCACCACGTGGAGACGGGCCAGCAGCTTCTGAGCGCGCTCCTTCTCACCAGGCCCGCCAAGCGTGTTCAGAATGACCTGGAAGTCGTGGACGGCGGCACGGCAGGCAAACAATTCCTTGCCCTCCATAAAAGCGTCGAGCTGCGGAAGCACCTGCTGGCGGCATTCCTGGGCGGCTTGCTCTGTCAGCACATGCTCCCTGAAAGCGAAGTGGCACCGGCCGTGGCTGAGCGATGACACGTACGTGATGAGTGTCGTGATGTCCAGATTCACCCGCCGGCACTCTTCCACATGCACTTGTGCTGGGAACGCCAGGCTGGCCACCACTGTGCCGCGGTCAACCCGCGTGAGCTCTGACGTGTCCTCCTCCTCCTCGTCCACCTCACCATCCTTGTCTTCCTCAGCTTGTTCCTCCTCCTCCTCCTGGTGCTGCTCTTCCTCCTCCTCAGTTGCCACAGCATTCACAGCCACGATGTCACCGCGGACGGACACGCCCATGTCCCGCAGGTGGTCAGCCATGGGGCTGGAGACGCCGTTGTAGAAGGCGAAGATGACGTGCGGGTGGCAGTAGTGTACAGGCTGCTGGCGGCTTGCCTGCAGGAAGTCCTCGGCCTGCCGTATGATGCTCTTGTCGCCATACTGGCCCCGCCCCTGCCAGATGTTGTGAAGAGCCTCCGCCTTCCTGCCCACTGCCTTCACCCAAGTGTGTCCCCCGTTGGCGACCACATCAACCACCAGGGTGCGGCGGTGCCCGGCAGAGTCCTGGTAGGTGAAGACGTGCAGCAGCGCTGTGATGTCATCCAGACTCTGTGCAGAGTCCACGATGGCTGTCAGGTGGGTGAGGTTGGTGCTGTGCAGGTGAGACTCCTTCACGTGCACCTCTCCTGCCTCTACCCGCTGCAGGAAGCGCAGCTCGGCTCGCAGTTTCCCACACAGCTTCTGGTGACCCTCGACACCCAGACACAGCGTCTCCGCCCGCTGCAGCAGCTGCTGGGCAGAGCTAATCCTCTGTTGGAGCACAGCCTGCAGGGACATGGCATCTGGATCACACCTGAGGACACCTGAGGACAAAGAGCGTATCAGAGAGGTCACTTCCTGTTTGTAGCCAAGATAACGACTCCAAACGAATCATTCAAAGTGCATCTTCCCGATTCACCTGCACAGGTCAGGAAGATCACCTGCAGTGACAGGAAGTCAGGTAGCCAGTGACTAAACCCAGTCTAACCTGTTTTATGATGTCATCGTAAGTGTTTATTTCACTCTCTGTTTACACCCAAAACCTTTGTACGGCGCCCGTCTGACGAGACACCACCTGCTCCGCCTCGTTTCACCTAGCACTGATATCGCCATCCTTCTACGCTCACCGCCTGTCACGGTTGGGGACAGTGGGTTTAAAAGTAAAAATTTTTAGTTTGTTTTTGTGACATCGACTCATTGAATCTGTTTTAAATGTATTTTGATTCTCAGCTTAAAGCTCACAAAACTACTTCAACAACAGCAAACAGCAGGTACACGCATTCCACACAAAGACGTTCACAGACGGGCTGAAAGTCGACATCTGACAGATTCTGCAGGTTTCCTCACGCTGAGCTAAACTGACTGAACCAGCAGCCAAAGAAGATCCAAAGTACGCTTCAAACATCCTCATTCATCCCCTCGGAGTTTGGCTCTTACTTCCTGCACAGCTCTCTAGGGCTGTTCGATATAACGATATATATCGGATGATGATATAAAAACATCTCTCGTTTTACGCTATCGTTTGTTTCGTGGTGTCGCAAAATAAACTGTTTACAGTAATATTTTTTCATGGCTTTGATGTCACTGTAGAGGCTATATTAATTTCTTAAAGTTCTCTCTTTCTCTTATATATAACCACCCTACAGACAGACAAGCGCTTGTTTTTATGCGTTGTCGTTAGCAACAACAACGGTACAACCATCGCGTGTCCGCTTGTTTATTTTCCACATACACCTTTCACAATAAAGCTCAAGATCCTGTTGAGACTTTTCAAAATAAACTGAATCACGTGAAAGATGCAGAGTGTTTACGGATGAGAAGTAAAAAAAGAGTCGCCAGGTGCTAAAAAAATAAACCTTAGACTCAAACGTTAGAGCAGGTTTTTCCCCGCAGCACGCCGTGTAATAAATACTCACAAAGAAAACGGCGGCTGTTACAACTTATGTCTAAAAATGTATCGTTTCATGCATCGGTTAAAACACTGGACTCTAGAAGCCCAGCTGGAAACACTTCACGCAAGTCGAGCTGCCCGAGATTCACAGAATATGTTACATTTTTGTGATTTATATCATTATCGGACGACAGATGATTTATATCGGGATATGAGATTTTGGTCATATCGCACAGCCCTACAGCTCTCTCTCTCTCAGTGTGCTCACACACCAGTTTACCATCAAAGCTCTGCTATCATCATGAACCAGTCGCTGCTGTGTTCAGTGTGTCGGCCTCTGACGTCACAGCCCCATTTCTGCTCTACAGTACTGAACACATGTAAACCTCAATGACTGCTCAGCTGTGTCTGTAATCAAACCTCTGTAACTTTGCTTCCCTTCAGCAGCACCAGTTCATGTTCACATGTTGATTCATGGTTTTCTTCAGTTTTTGTTCTACTGCAGAATATTTTAAGGTCATCTGCTATAAAAAGCCAGGCCAGGAACATCTGCTTCATGTTTTATCCTCAGTTACTTTGACACAAAGCTGTGATGCTCACACCTCTGATGAAGTCTCACAGCTTTGTTTGTATACATGGATATAACTGATAAATGAATTATAATATTTCTGTCTGAGGCTAAATTGAATGAGGACCTTGTGAATCAGAACTGCAGATTGTAGAAACAAGCGATACGCAGACCTAGCTTTGGGGCACAGAGCTTGTACTGCTGCCATAATCCCAACTCTACCCTTTGAGTGGATTACACATGAAGTCTGATGACGTTGTCCTCTTATTCAAACACTACAATGAACGAAGCAGCTCTCCGACCACGTCACAATTGAGACACATCTGTCGACTTCAGCTAACCTGAACAAACATGAACCCTCTGCAGGGTCGCGCCTTCAGCATCACCCCATCAAAGGTCGGGCAGTTCTCCAAATTCTTCCTCACCTCGTGACTAACCCATCTATACTGTACTGTAAGCGTTACTCACAGAGCTCTTCCTAAAGGTCAGAGGTCAGGAAAGTTTGATGACGTCAGCTGTTGTACAGCTGCTGCATGCTGCTTACACAGGTGTTTATATCACACACGCTGCTGATCCGGTCTATTCACTACTGATAATTGATCGCTGTCCCGTGACCTTTGACCTGGACCGTGCGGCTTGTTCTTCTTGAAGCTACCCACGTGATCTGAATGCAGGCGATATTTCTGAAGTGCTCTGATTGGACAGCTTTGGGTTTTCCTTTACTCGACCCTTAAAGCTGAAGTTTGTACAGGTATGAACTCACCTGTACAAACTCGCATACCTTTGAACGTTAGCTATGATGCTAACATGACGTCAGCCCGGTATTAAACGTTGATCTGTGACGTAATTCATTTAAATATATATATTTTTTAAAAAGTCCAGAAGCTAAAAGGAAACTTTGACGTTACTTACGGCAGCAGTGACGTGTGCGCGGCAGAAATGTGCTACCTGCGAGGCTAATGCTAACGCTAACTGACAGCAGTTTTTTTCTGCGGCTCTGCTCAGCTGGCAGGAAGAGCCCGGCCGCTTCCGGCAGGATTTTCAGAACAAAGGCGGAGTTCAAACCTTAAATAGAAAATAAGAGCTCGTAATAAGAGAGGCTTGCACAGACCAGGTTCCGGTCACTGCTGCTGTTATGGATGTGATCCCAGGTGATTACCGGTGCTAGCGCTTGATGCAGTGTTTTGATTTTGTTGCCACTCGTACCTACAATGCAATGCGCGAAAGTCACGTGGTCTGTCAATCTCTATAAACGCTGTACTTTCCACAGCGCTTCCTGCTGCTTCATTTCTTTGTCAGTTGGTTACCTGGTTACCATGGAAATATGCATCCATCCATTCTGATTCGCGGCTGAAGCCTATCCCAGCTGTCTTAGGTAGAAACACCCTGGTCAGGTGTTGCTAGCACAGAGAGGAAGACAAACATTCACACCTGTGGGCAGTTAGCCACTCAGACACGGGAACATGTTAACCACACACAGACAGACCGCGGCCTGACGGTGGAATTGAATAAGCATAACCTTATTGATCACTTCAGCGTCTACAGGGCACTGATCTGTGAAAATGATCAATAAAATAATATTGTAATACAACATTATCAACTGAGTTTGATCAATATTTTAAAAACGTGTTAAAGAGCAGAACTCAAACTATTGACCACAGGTAAAGAGGAAAAGAAATCAGACGTTTATTTCATGAGCTGATCAGTGCCGATGACAATCAATCAATACGAAACAAGGTTTTATTGTAAATATTTCAGTCAAAGAAAAACAAATAGGCAGCTAATAAATACTGTTTATTGATGAGTAAACACGTGATTGGCTGAAGAGAGATTAAGGCACATCAGACTGTGAGGTCACTTCCTGTTTCTCACACACACACACACACACACACACACACACACACACACACACAGCAGAGGGTGGGGCCCAAAAGCAAAGGCGTGACCGGCTGATGATCACAAATCAGAATATCGATCAGTCGATTGATATCACACAGAATTTCTGATCAATGCTGTGAGCATGCTCAGTCTGGAAGAACGTCTAATCAATATTCTGATCAGTTATCTGTGTGTGTGTCGCCTCGTTGTCCAATCCTCTAAGTGCTGTGATTCTGTCCAATCAGGAGGCAGCGGAAGGTCACCTGACCAGAGGGGGTGGAGTCATAACCTTGCATCAGCTCTTGGCTTGTTTCCTCTTCTGAATGAGCTCAGCGAGGATCTTATACCGGATCATGCACTCCTCCTGTAATCGATACACACAATCCGTCAGTCACCATTGTCAAATTTTAGAAAAATACAAGTTTTTAAATTTTACTAATTTCAAATTATTTAAATCTGCCTGTCTAATATACAAAGTTATACATGGTCTGGTGCCTCCACCAATGAGTGATTTTATTAAACAAAAGTCTAGCAGTGTTGCCGGGTCTCGACTGACTCGAGCCACTGTTAGAGGTGATTGTGAACTGGCACTCAGGCGGACCACCTTTTCACAGATGCTCTGTCATATCAGGGAGTGAGCTTCTGGAATAGTCTTCCACTGTCAGTGAGGGAAAGTACAAGTCTACCCATTTTTAAGAGTCACTTAAAAGGGCGGCTGAGGGACACACAAACATGTAATCATGTTTAATAATCATGTTTTATATTGGACGGGAAAAAGAGTTAGTGTATTACAAAAAGGGAAACAACTGTTAGTGCAATGGGTGAACGCAATATCACGACGGTCAGGGCATGTGCAATATAATTGATGTGTTTCCGTTATTGTTATCTGTCCTCTGTGTCCACTCTCCTTGTCATTGTTTGTTCTAGTATAATGTGATCACTGTTTTTGTCCTTGTCACATGACCTGTAAATAGTGTCTCTGTATGTTTTTACTAACTTGTGTTTAACACCAACCTGCCAGAGGGTCTGCAGATGGAAATTAGCCCAAGGCTATAATCTGGCATATTTACATTTGTTAAAATGTTCATTAATATGTATTGCCCCTCTTTCTAAAAAAATAAATAAATAAAAAAAATAAAAGTTATTGATCACTTCTCAATCGCTTGTCGAAAGTTCGCCCGCCCCCACCTCACCTTGCTCTTTCCCGGGACCACCTTGGCAATGCGGTCCCAGCGCTCGGGCGTCCCGCGAGGGAACTGCTGCAGAGCGAGTTCCAGCAGTTTCTGCTGGTTCTGAGTCCACACGGTGGGCTCCGCCTGAGGCTCCGCGTCCTCCTCGTCCACCGTCGCCGGGTCAAAATCTCTCTGCCGACGACCTCTGACCTTCACCCCCCCCCCATCCGAACACTTCCTGTTCCTCCTGCGAACCGTCGGTGCCTCCACCTCCTCCTCTTGTTCCTCCTCACAAGCCTCGCCCTCCCTCTGAGTCATCATGCTGTCGTCCACATTATGTGACTTCACAGGAAGAGGAGGCGCCTTTAGCTGCGACAGCTTTACCAGACCTGAAACACGAGAGAATCGGAGTACGACTGATGAAACCGGACAGAACCGACAGTAGAACCAAAGAATAGAACGTGACTGTCCTATAAGGAACTTGGACACATATGGAGACGACTGACATTATCACTGGTGTCAAAAATGTAACAACATATTTTTACAGCGTCTTATTTGGTCATCTACAAACTTTGTTCACGGTAATCAGCAATCAAAGCTACGCCACAGAAACACGACCTGGAAAGTTTATCGACGTTGAACTGCAGCGACATTTTTGTCCAGAAGGCAAGCTGGAGGTGGGCGGAGTTACCTGAGGTGTGGCTCACGCTGTCTTTCATCTGTTTGACTTTAGCCGTCACCTGTAGAAGAAACAGACTCTGTTACAGGAAGCAGAGAAGGTCCAGGAGAGTATGTCCCTGTTAAATGACGCCTCTCTGTATTTAATTATTAGTGATTATTCATCTCTGGCTCTCTTCCACAGCACGTCTTCCTCCCCCCGCCCCTCCCTGAGCCTGGTTCTGCTGGAGGTTTCTTCCTGTTAAAAGGGAGTTTTTCCTTCCCACTGTTGCTCATAGTGCTCATGGGGGTCATATGATTGCTGGGTGTTTCTCTGTATGTATTATTGTAGGGTCTACCTTACAATATAAAGCGCCTTGAGGTGACTGTTGTGATTTATGTGTAAATAAAACTGAATTGAACTGAACTGATTGGAGAAGATGATGACAGGACAGCCTTCACAGCAGAGTGAAGACCAAACACACTTACATCGCTGACAGATCGACCCAGCTCATGAACAATCTTCTCCCAGCGGCCCGGAGTTCCACCTGGGAATTTTACCATCAACCTGCTAAGGAGACTCAGCTCGTCTTCAGTCCAATCGGCAGCCTGAGGACAGACAAAGAGCGTTCACAGAGGCTGGATCGCGTTTAACAGAACCAGAACAGGTCCTCTTTAACACCTGATGTGAGCAATCAATACGCGATCAATAACCTTCTTCTTGGGGGCTCTGCGGTCCTGCAGCCAGTCGTCCATCTGCTCCTCGATGTCCTCGATAGATGTGGTCGGGTCATAGCTCTGGGTGTGGTTCTGGTTCTCTGCCGATGGCTCGTAAATGGGAAACTCCACCTTCGGCTTCTTTACCTTCGGCCGCTTCTCTCCTAGGAGGACGGGTCAGCGATTACTGATTGATTACTGATCACTCTGAAGGCAAACTGGCAGCTTGAAAACTGATTATTGATCAGCTGTTCTTACGTGGAGCCACTTCCTGCTCAGCTTCAGCCTCTCTCTGCTCCTGCTTCATCTGCTGATAGTCCTCATAGTACTGCTTCACCTCCTGCAACAGAGAGACTGGGTCAGAACCAGGAGCACCAGAGCCGGGACCAGAAGGGATTTCCACTGCTACGTCATCAGGCTGTGGGACAGGAAGCTTTCATATTTCCATGGATACAGCTCTATCTTGCAGCTGTCACCTTTTCCCGCTCTGTGCCAAAGATCGCCACATTAACCAGCTCAAAGCGTACCGGTACCGAGGGTGTGTTCCCGTTACATCGGTTGTAACAGGAGTTACAGGCTGTGTAAGTCCCGGCGTGTGTGGCATCCACAGGAACCTCTGAATCTCAGCTACAAGCTCGTATGAACTGTTTCTACGAACACCAAACAGCGAAAACAACAAACAGTTAACGGTCACATCATTTCATGAAATGTCCATAAACAAGCAGAACAGAGCCTCGATAGCACGAGCTACCCGAGCGAACAGTACATTTTCTGAAAGCAGAGATTTCACAAATTCCTAAACTGCGAGTTTCGTCACGCTCCAACGAAGATTTACCGAACCAGCCGCAGAAGCAGACCGCTCATGAAGTCAGACTTTTCCTGTTGCTTTCACAGAATAAACATCCAGCTTGTTTCCTTAATAACTCAATCTCCCACAATGCCTCAGAGCCGTTTCCTGTTAAAAAAAAATCCAGTTTTCTGCCCAGTTACAGACATTTGATTGGACGAGGATCTTAAATTTAGTAACACGTGTACTTTTCGTGTTGCAACTTCTGATTGATGGAACTGACGTAAACACGACAACGATACCGTGATTCTATTGGCTCAACGATTAAAAAGAGGTGTCAATCATGCAAACCGGCCAATAGAAGCCAGAGTTACAGCCGCTCAGACTTTAAATGGAAAAGGTGTACCTGAGAGTGGAGGCGACTCTTGACAAACACTCAAACCAAACATTTTTAGGTGTGTAAATAAACTTCCATCATTTCTGCTTTCATCTCTAAATGTAACTGACAGATGTGCCAAACGCTTGGTTATCATCAACAGTAATCTCTCACTGCTTCACAGCACAAATCTTTGCACAGATGATGAATATATTTCCTGTCGACTGAAGCATATTTTCAAAGAGGCTCTATGCAATAAAATGCAAAAATCAATGAGGCGACCTACTTTCCTGTGTCCCAGCCTCTTTGACACCGTAACATCTGCTGTGATATTTACAGCTTTGTAACTGCAGAGAAACACTCCACTGATTTCAGCAGGAAGCCCAGGAGGGCCCTCGGGGCTCAGCTGGTTCTGTGCTGACGGTCGTCATCTCTGACGGGGTTTCATCGACCAATCGTATCACTGGAAAATAGTGTCATCATTCCTGGAAGATCCCACTGTGGTTAGAGCATTAGGGTGTGAAGCATCTGACACGATCCTGCTACAGTTTAATTGTTCTGGTCCTAAAACACCGGCTGAGCTGGGGTCAGATCTGCTCTGAATCCAGAGCGTTAAACTTTAAAGAATCCCTCAGATCACAAATGTGACCCTGATCAGTGTGGGCACATCTCACAGCTGTGGATTCAAACAGGCCAAACTTTATTGTTATAGTGGAGCTTTTCCTTCCTCAGCGCTGCTCAGTCTGCAGTCGCTCTAATTACATCTAGCTTTGTGATTGGCCCAGACTGCTGCCATACCCGCGCCCCCTCACGTCCTGATAGGCAGAGGCCTTGTGGCTATGGCTTACTGAGGAGACCAGCCCACTCTTACCTGCACGGCCTGGGGGAGGTTCTTAATGGACAGGTAGATCCAGATGCTGAGCTTCAGAGGGAGGATGTCCTGCCAATGAGGTCGCTCCTGGTCTCTGAAACACACACACACACACACACACACATCAGACACACACACACACATCAGACACACACACACACAAAGGAACTCCACAGGTGATGATGTCACACCGTACCTGTCAGCCCGCTCCTGACTGACACACCTGAGCTCCTCTGCAGGTTTGGAGTTCAGCTTCTTCTTCTTCTCCTTCTTCTTCTTACTTAGCAGCTCATCCTGCAGACAGAAGACCGGCCCTCATTGGCTATTTCTATCTGCTCCTTTCGGATTGGCTGCAGCAGATATACCATGACCTCGCTCTGATTGGCCAACTCACCAGCTGTTTCTCCAGGTAGATGGACCAAATGACGGCGTAGTGCCCCACGGTGAGGATGACGAAAAGGAGGAAGCCCAGCTCGACGTTGCTCATCTTCCTCACCCGTCTGTAGTAAAACACCGGCTGCCTCCAATCAGGGAGCCCGTTCAGCAGGATGTCATCATACCTGAGGAGTCACACACCTGTCAGAACGCCAAGCTCTGATTGGCTCTCACTGACTGACGTAAACAGATGTAAACACTCACTTGCGGCGCCTCTCCTCATCCTTCAGGACTTCATAGATGGCCACCAGCTGCAAAGACACACACGCTAACAGTCATCAGGTCTCACGAGTGTCGTTTGTGCTGCTGTTGTGTTTAAGGTTGTTGTTGTTTGTCGTTGTTCCCACCTGTCTGAACTGTGTCTCTGCGTTTTCGTCCTTGTTCTTGTCGGGGTGCAGAATCAGGGACAGACGGCGGTACGCCTTCTTTATCTCTGCTCCCGACGCCTCCTGAAGAGAGACAGAGGTCAGAGGTCAGCGTTGGACACCTGAGACCAGGTGATGTTTGCTCTGACAGCAGTGAATGAAGGCCCGTGTGATGGTGTAGAACACGACGCTGATCTGCTGCTGAGTCTCTGTCACGGGGCTCAGGAAACACAGCGGCGGCACTCGGAGCCTGTGGCAGAGAGCCCGGGTTAACGGAGACGGCGGACAACCACCGTGGCCACAGACATCATCTCTGATGGCATTTGAGATAACTAAGAGAAAACCTGCACATGATGAACTTCCTGTGACTCGTCTTTATTTGAACATTTACTTTCTCGCAGCTGATTCCCACCAGGGTTCCTGTGATGTCACAGATGTTGAGCACCTGCATTAGAATCAGTCAAAGCTAGATAAAGGCACCTGCTGACCAATCAGAGAAGGCCTCTTCAGCCCGTTTATTAAAAGAAGAAGAAGAGTCATTGTGGTTTTTTTTCATCGCCCTTAAAAACACCAACTTCCTCTGAGCAGCTCAACGCCGCCTGATGTCAGAGTCCGCCGCCGTCTGCATCACAGAGCAACCTGCTGCTGTGCGAACTGCACATGCTCAGAAACACAGCATTACATTAATAAGCAACCAATAACGGACCAATAACAGCCTCCCCACCCACCTGGCTCCACCTGCTGCAGGTTCTATTGATCAGGTTAAAAAACACATGATCAGGTAACATCTGGTCTGATTATCGATCACCTTCTCTAACGGATCTATCAGCTGTGATCGTCGCAATAATCTTTCATTATGACAAGAGTTAACCAGACCCGGCTCGGCACGGACCTGCTCCACGTTCAGGAACTGGTAGAAGGTCTGCGGGATCTCCTCCACCAGGTCCAGCAGCTCCAGGTCCTCGTCCCATGCGCTAAGAGGGGGGACCGCGGAGACCAGCAGGGCCAAGCAGACCAGCAGGAGCCCCATCCCCGAGGACCCGCTCCTGGATCCGGCTACAGAGACCATAGAGACCCGGGCACCCGATCGCTTCGACAGCCACCTCACACGGTCCGGAACATCCGGCTCTTCTTCTTCGTCTGTGGCGTTCATGGCTGCGAGGAGCAGCGCCCCCGCGCGGGCCCGCTGCAGCTCCGCGCGCCTCTTCAATCACGTGATTATGCTCCGCCCCGTTGGAGTACTGACGTCATTTCGTTTTACCCTGTTGGAGCTTCCTCTTGTTAGCAGAGCTGCTCTGTGCAGCGTTATGGCATAATAATTTTAAGGGAGAATAAAAAGTCGACACACATATCTCATTCCTGACGGAGGACTCTACCACTACACTTCTCCAGTCCATTCACAGAGTCGTTGCATGGCAAGACATGGATAGGAAGTGGGCGGAGCCTTTTACCGTCATTTTATTACGGCGCAAAGTACAAACACCTGTGGACACACAATCCAACACCCCCACTTGTACACAGGTTGGGGAAAAACAATCCTCCGGAAAAAACATCTTACATTCCAAACACAAATACAGAGAATTTTTCTAACTTAGACTTTGAAACTGGTTTCGTCATCATATCTGCTACCATTGACTCAGTTGGACAGTAATCAATGAGCACTTTCCTTTCATGTACAGCTGACCTTATAAAATGATATTTCACATCAATGTGTTTACATCTTTGTCTGTTCACTGGATTTTTTGACAAAGCGATTGTTCCCTGATTGTCCTCCAATATCATAGGTGTTTCATACTCAAACTCATCAAGATCTTGAATCAAATAAGTCAAATACATACATTCCTGAACTGTTGCTGCTAATGCCATGTATTCGGCTTCACATGTTGATAGTGCTGTAGTTGTCTGCTTTTTGGTTTTCCATGATATCAAAGGACCATTTTCATTTAGGCTTACACAATAACCTGTCATACTGCGTCTATCAGAAACATCGGATGCCCAATCTGCATCACTGTATGCTTGTAGACCTAGTTTTCCACTTGAACGTTTCCTAAAACACAGTTCTTTTCCTCGACTACCTTTTAGATACCTCAGAACATGTTTCACTGCTGTCCAATCATCAACAGTTGGCGCATTGAAATGTTGTGACAGTTTGCTGACAACATAGCTTAAATCAGGTCGCGTACAATAGCTCAGATAAATAAGACATCCTACCGCTTCACGATATCTCCTCACATCTGGTAATGTCTCGGATTTATCAGAATGAGTCCATTTCTGTTCACAGGGTGTTAACCTTGGCTTACAGTTTTGCATGTTAAATCTCTTTAAAATGTTCTCAATATATATTTTCTGTGACATTCTGACACATTCTTTTTCTTGAAGAAAATCTATTCCTAGAAAATGGTTAAGTTTCCCCAGATCTTTCATTTGGAATTTAGAAGAGAGCATTTCTTTCACGCCTGAAAGCACATTTTCATTGTTAGCTGCAATGAGTAAATCATCCACCCACACTATGATGATTACTTTTTCACTTTCAGTTTCTTTTGAATACACACAATGATCAGCAGTATTTTGTCTAAATCCACAACTGCTTAAATAGTCATGTAAGGTTTGGTTCCAGTTACGATCCGATTGCTTCAGCCCATAAAGTGATTTCTTTAGTCTGTACACCAGTTTATTAGTCTCACTTGATTCTATCTCAAAACCTTCTGGTTGTTGTATATATATTTCTTCATTTATTGGTGCGTGTAGATAGGCGGTTTTTACATCCATCTGGTGAACCAACATATCATCCTGAACCACTTTCTGCATCAAAACTCTCACACTCGATAAGTTAGCAGTCGGTGAAAAAGTCTCCTCATAATCAACTCCTTTTGTTTGACTAAAACCTTTAGCCACAAATCGAGCTTTATATCTGTCTGATCCGTCTGAGTTCTTTTTAACGGCATAAACCCATTTGCCCCCCACTGCTTTCTTACCCTCTGGTAAAGTGGTTAAAGTAAATGTGTCATTCTCCTTAAGGGATTGGATTTCTTCATTCATCGCTCTTTCCCATTCTTTTGACTCACTTGACACAATAGCTTCGCTAAATGATGTGGGTATTTCACACAACAATCTGTAGCAATAATCAACACTGGTTTGCATCTGTTTATTTTCACACTCTTTCACATCCGTGATATAATCACTCAAATAATCAGGTCTCTTTCTGATTCTGGATGGATAACGTGTAGCTCCAGCATCTACTTTATCATCAGTTTTAACCTCGGACTCAGTTTGACTGCTTTCACTACCATCTGGAATATCCTCATCCTTCGTCTGTTTGGGTTCACCATCTTTTCTGGATTCATAAACCTCATCTTCATACATCTGATCACTCTGTGTTTGTTGATCCATTGTCGCGGGATTTAGTATTTTTATCAATCTGTGCTTTTCAACTTTCCCGGTTTTTGGGAAATAGATCAAATATGCTGGACTATTTTTGTCATATCCCAAGAAAACACCTTTGTCGCATCTTGGATCCAGCTTTCCCCTATTTTGTTTATAAGCATAGCACAATGATCCGAATTTTTTCATTCTAGAAAGATCAGGTCTTTTTCCAGTTAACATCTTATACGCTGTCTGACCTGTGCGTTTGTTAAAACATCGGTTCCAAATCACTCCCGCGGTTTGTACTGCATATGGCCATAAAGACTTTGGCAATTCGCTCTCAACTAACATGCATCTCGCCATGTCAAAAAGTGTACGCCAGTTCCTCTCTGCTGTTCTGTTTTGATGAGGCGAATATGGCGCCGAAGTTTCCTGCCTAATGCCGTGTCTACTTAATAAATCTCTGAACTGTCTGCTTGTAAATTCAGTTCCATTATCAGAACGAATGCACTTGATTTTCCCATATGACGCCACCTCTGCAATAAATCTTTCAGTTGCTTGAGTTGTATCACTTTTGTGTTTCAGATTATATACAAATGTTGCACCTGAATAATCATCAACAAACGACAAAAACATACTTAAACCCTTCTTTAGAGTTTGGCGTAATCGGACCAGCTAAATCCGTATGTACCAACTCTAATGCTGCCCTGGCCTTTTCATCTGGTTCTCGGTTCCTAGTTTGAGTAAACTTCCCTTGTATACAGGCTTCACATTGCATGTTTTTGTTGATTTTACCCTTAATTTCCATTCCATCAACGACATTTTGCAGATTTTGAACATCCTCATAATTACAGTGTCCTAGAATTTCATGCCACGTTTGCATATCAAAACATCCATTACATTTCTCTTCAAACTCTTGCACAGTGTTTATAAAGAACAGTCTCTCATGTTCATATATAGGGAATTTTGTTCCATCAACATGTTTAAGAAAACTGTCCCCGTGTTTGAAAACCACAGTGGCTCCGTTACTAGTAGCTGCTTTTACTGACAAAATGTCCTGTGGAAACGATGGAATGTAGAGTGCTTGTTTCAATGTTACCTTGTGACTGCGTCCTTTACTGTCAATCATACTTATCTCAGCATCTCCTCGCCGCTTTGCAGCTCCTCTGCTCCGCCTTCCGTCAGCCAACTCTACACAATGAGCCTCGGGTCGAAATGTGTCATCAAAAGTCTTAAAACTCTCGATCTTCGTAAAGATATGTGACGTCGCTCCCGTATCCACCAGTAGCTGGTTATTCAGCATCTCTTGGCCGCCGTCCGGGACCCTCTGGGGTTCGGAGCCCGTCTTGAACGCGTAGTCCTTCTCCACAACCCCTCTCGCTTCATCCCGTCTTAGCTTCCTTCTACAGGTCGCATCTTTGTGTGTACTACTCCGGCAAAAACTGCACCATACTCTGGATCGGCACGTTCTTGCAGTGTGTCCCTTTAGTCCACATTTAAAACACACAATCTCATTATTCTTTGATCTTCGGTCATCTGCTCGCCATGAAGTAGAATCCTGGTCTAATTGCACTTTTGTCCTCATTACGTTGTCATCAGTTACAGCCGCACGCATTCTCTCGGTTTCTTCATAACTTCTGAGTTTTACTTTAAACTCTGAGAATGTGATTTTTGCTTCACTCTGTGTAACGTGCACAATCAGGGGTTTAAACGTCTCTGGTAGACCTCTCATTATCATTGCGATCAGAAGTCCATCAGTTAATGACTCACCCGCATTTTTTAACGCTGTGATAATTGCTTCTGCTCGGATAATATAGTCCGTCACACTTTCATTCTTTTCATTTGTGAGAGAAGTAAGTTCGGTGTACAGACTTATGATCCTTGGCTTGCCCACTCCTGCATAATGACCTCTCAAAATTTTTAGGGCTTTCCGTCCGTCATCAACTGCATCTCTCATAACTAACGATAAACTTTTGTCATCCAGAAATTGTATCAACTCTGCATATGCTTCTGCATTTTTGTCATCATCTTCACCATCGGCTTCTTCATCACCCTCAGCCTTTAAGATGACATCTTTCAAACCTTGTAGTCTGAGATGACCAAGGAACTTCGTTTCCCATATCTCATATTTCCTTTCATCTCCATCAAACTGCAAACGGGAATATCGACTGCCCGACTCTGCCGTGCGTCTGCTCATGATGCACAAAAACGCTTACTCACTCAATCGTGCCAAACTTTTAACACCTGCCGGTAACTTGCGGTTTCAGGAAACGCTGCCCTTCCTTTGGCAGTTACAGGATCTCTAGGATCTCTTTACTGCTGCTCTGGGCCCATAACCTGTTAGCAGAGCTGCTCTGGGCAGCGTTATGGCATAATAATTTTAAGGGAGAATAAAAAGTCGACACACATATCTCATTCCTGACGGAGGACTCTACCACTACACTTCTCCAGTCCATTCACAGAGTCGTTGCATGGTAAGACATGGATAGAGAGTGGGCGGAGCCTTTTACCGTCATTTTATTACGACGCAAAGTACAAACACCTGTGGACACACAATCCAACACCTCTAAACCCATGAGAGCGATATAGAAACATTTAGCTTTACTCCGGTCTCGTGGAAACAAGTCGCTCGTTTCTGACGGCGTCTGATCAAAACGACTGACTGAGAGACTCGCTCATCTGAAGTTCTCAGACTTTCAGCACAGAAACAGAAATCTACAATTTGTTCCTCACAACAAGAAAACTTTGAAAACCATTCATATTTGTAATATTTTTAATGTCTTTATTTAATTATTTGGCGTCACTGTATCTCTCACTGTTTTTCCCCTTTAATCGGTATTTCTTCCTATGTGTTTAATTATACACACCCATCTTTGTCTGTATGATAATTTTACACTACAGTTGTATGATGCTGGTGGTCGTTAAAAGTTTCTGTTGAAATAAAGTTGGAGGTAAAAAAAAGATGCATTATATCTGTAATACTTGGTTTGTTCCAGCAGCGACTCACAGTCACTCATTTCAGTTTCAGTGGACAGCAAACACTCTTTCCATTTAACATACCAGATGTTTTTTGTATGGTGGAAAGCATCTCTGTGCCCCGCCCACTAAGCTTGTCACACGTGAGCACACGTGAAGAACCATCAGTGGTTCAGTCTGGACTCATCAGAATCATCAGAAAAAAATAAATCAAAGTGAGTCACAAACTAAAAACATTTTTGCTGAAAAGTTTTTCCTCCAAATTCAGAGTTGTGCATACGTCACAGGACGACGTCAGCATGGAGAGGCTGAGCGTTTGGGACGTGTTACAGCAGTAAAAACAGCAGCTGCAGTTTTCATAAATTCAGTTTTATTTCTGTTGTTACACATTCAGGCTTACAAAATAAAAGCAGCACCACTGGCAAGCTTTTATTGTGAAATAGCAACAGCAGGAAATATTTCACAGTAACTACGTAAAGGTCCAGTCAGGCAGCTCAAGCTCGAGCTGGCTGGTTCCAGGTCCAGCTGCCGGTACTTCTACAGGTTCTGCTCTGGTTCAGGGTGCTCAGAGCTCCTGGTGTGAGGACTAATCCAGTTCATATGGGCTAAACAGACCACACACCTGTTGCCGCAAGGCGTGCACTCTATGAGGCACCACCTCCCTCGCGGTCTTTGTAGAGTTCTGCAAGCTTCCGAAACTTTGGCCCCCACTCACTCAGGAAGTGGTAGCTCTGCTCCGACTCCAGCGAGGTTAACGAGCTAAACGAGCTCAGCGACACAGCAGCTGACCCGCTGCCCTCCAAAGCGTACGTCTGCACAGAGTCAAAGGGTGGTGCCGTCATGTCCAGGTTGGCCTCCCGGAGCCGGTCCTCGATGAACTCCTGGAACAGTTGGTGTTTATCTTCCCTGGATGGCGGGGGCTCAGGGGCGGTGACATGGTAGCTCCGTTTGGTCTCGTTCAGGTGTCTCAGCGTGAACATGTCGAAGGCCTCGGTGTCCTCCTCGCCACCGCCCTCATCGTCATAACAAACAATATTCTCACGAACATCTCGCTCATCATCAATAATCAGAGGCTCCTTCCTTCTGCGTCTGATGGCCCCTGTTACCATAGCGACACCTAAGGGCAGACGAAGGGGTGGAGTCATCTTAAAAAGTTTACAAGGCAGAGGTGATGGCGGCAAAGTCAAGTAATTTTAAATGAAGTTCTGCAGCACGACCCTGGATGTGGAAGTTTTCATCTTCCTGAAAGTGACATGGGTTCAGAATTCCACACACACAATATCAGAATCCTACTTTACTCCTTGTGTGATATTTGTTGTTGTTCTCTGCACTGGTAGAGTTGTTTGCTTCCCTGCTACAGACCAACGAACAGCTTCCAGCTATCTTCATAGATAATTGGCAAGCCTTCTGGAGGAAACCTGGTCTTGCATCCATCCCACTTTGGATGGAGCAGCTCTTATTTCTAGAAATATGGACAAATTTATTAAACCCCCCAAAATATGACTATCCAGAGTTGGGACCAGGAAGCAGAGTTGCAGTCTTACACGCCTCTCTGCAGCTTCTCTCCTCCTGCTACCCCCCAAACCCATCTCCATAGAGACGAGCATTAAAAGGTCGTCTGTTGTAACCCTTTCTATGTCAGAAATTCTCCAAAGACCACTACAGGTTTTCTTATGCAGCGTCTGACTGGCAGCTGATTCGATCGTTTTCACAGACCCCACCAAACCCTGACAAGATGGTACAGGTGACGCTGAGAACAGCTGGTCGGGGTAATGTTCCTGGCAGACACGTGAAAGCTGAGCCCGTCAGTGTCCCAATGAAGTCATCATCATTTATAGAGCACTCCACAGCTGACACAAAATGCTCTACACTGGAACTAAATAATAAAAAACAAACATAAAATATACCCAATAAAATAAAAAACAGGAGAAAAACTAAAAGCTCGCTGCTTTCAGGTGACTTCAGATTTGGTTCTAGTTTCATCAGTTTGATGATCTACTCCAGCTTCAGCTAGTTTTTTTATTCTACCTCATGGACAGAGGTTCTGGATCAGCTCTAAGCCAACCAGGTTCTACTTCTTGTTTCTGACTTTACTGAGTTTAACTTGAAGAGGCGCGACGTTGTCTCAGGTCATACCCAGCAGTGTGAGGAGACCGGTGAGGAGGACAACAGCGGCGAGGCTGAGGCCTTCTGGCAGCAGCAGCGCTGACATCTCCTGGACGCAGCTGCGACGATTTCCATGAAGATCGCACTCGCAGACGGTGACGGTCAGCGTGTTGGTGCTGCTGAGAGGCGGAGTCCCGCAGTCTGAAATCACCACCGGCAGGAAGTAGAGCGGCCGCTCCCGCTGCAGGAACCCGGCCCGCCACGTCAGGACAGACGCCGTGTTGTCTGAGGACAGACAGACAGATCGACGTCATCACCAGCAGCTTTTAAGGTGGAACACAGAGTGCTATCTAAGGGGGTGCCATGCCAAGCAAAGAACTAAAACGTGTGGGAGGAGCTACAGCGAGAAGCTCATGGATGATTGGCAGCTGGAGATCCTGTGAAGGTTTTTGCTTTGTGGTAATGGGTTAGAAAGAGATGGCACCGCTCAGTGTGTTCGCTGAAACCACGAGGGACAAACACACACAGACGGGACAACGTGGGACACCAACCGGGCGGTCCGCTGAACCGACAGGTCACACAACTCAAACCGGCCGTCCTCCACACAGTCCTCACTCACAAAGTCTCTCCAAAGGGAATATTACGGCTAACGGGCGGATCCTGTTTCAGTGCAGGTAGCCACCAGTGAACAACAAGGACAGGCGGTGCATGACGTCAGCTTGTTAACATAAAATTCACTGTTGCAGCACTAAAGTGATCCCCTTACACCCAGTTTAAGGGCCCTTATTTTCCTCATGAACCAATGAGTGACAGGTTCCAATGTGACTACCACAACATCACTGACACAGGAGGCGTTAAACCTTAAATTCAGGCTGGTCCATGTACACCACAGAGCTGCTCTGTTTCATTGAAGTTATCTTTGGTTTTAAGGTGGACTGCACAGTTCTGCTCTATACTGATTAAGGTGGACTGTACCGTTGTTGTCTCTCAGGACGAAGCTTTGGTTCCAGGCAGCCTTGGCAGCCAAAGAAAACAGGAAGTGATGTCCATTCTTAGGTTCATCCAAATCCACGGCGCTCAGCGTCACAATGATCTAAAGGTCAAAGGTCAAACAGAGGCAGAAAATCAGAAGCACATCCAGTCACCAACGCTCATGTGACCTGAGAAGGGACTTCTGGATCCATCTCAGTAACAGATTACAGAGATTTCACAGACGATGCTCATTAAATAACGGATATCAGTGACATCACAGCCACAGCAGCTGTATTTACCTGTCTGTCTACACACGTGCTCACTCGCCTTCTGCTCACTCGCTCACCTTTCTGTGAACACCTGTCTGTAAGCCACAAGTGAGCCTCACCTGTCCCGGCTGGGCGTCCTCACAGACGGATGTCTGGTACTCGACGGGAAAGCTCGGAGCGTTGTCATTGACGTCTGTCACAGAGACCAGAACCACGGCTTTGCCCACCTGAGAGTGATCCACTGAGACAGACACACCTGTCAGATACACCTGCTGCTCGCAGGAAGACAAACTGATGTCATGTGACTTACAGCTCTCTGTGGCGAGCACAGTGATGTTGTGCAGAGCGCTCAGCTCTCTGTCCAGACGTCTGCTCGTCCGGATCACGCCTGATTGTCTGTCAATGTCAAAGTAGTTCTCCACGTCCGACTTCCTGTCGATGGCGTACCTGCAGAGGAGCACAGGTGTTGTCTTTGCGTTTTGGTGGAAATGTGTTTGCAGTGATTTTACCGCCTCGCGTCTTACCTGATGGGACAATTTGAGGCGTCGGGGTCGTGAGCTGAAACCGATCCCACCTCAGTTCCCACCGGCGCTGCCTCTGAAACCGCCATCTGGCTGATGCGGGGGGAAAAACACGGAGGCTCGTTCACGTCCTCCACCTGCAGCCGGACTGTCGCCACGTCGCTGAACGGCCCAGCTGACAGAAAGCGGGTGTCCATGTAGCGATTGGATGCCTCGACGCGTAAAGCGTAGCTGGTCTTGGTCTCAAAGTCCAGAGTCTGAGGAGGAGGGAGGACATGACATCACAGGTGCCTCTGAGTGCAGGCTGTTCTCCCTGGAGATCCGAGTACTTCTGAATATTTAGCGTAACAAAAACGCCACGATGCATTAACTGTTTCTGAAGCGCTGTGGATGCTCCTACAAAGCTGAGCCGCCTGACAGCACACCAACAGATGTTTGAGCTGCACCTCATCAAGAGGGGCCTTCATGGGAATGGAGGCCAGAGCTATGACAGAGTCTGTGCACCACGGTCCAGCTTACAACATTAGAAACGTCACATTGGCAGCAAATAGGAAAAGAACTACAGCGTAATTATTAAGAGAGCTGCGAGTCAGACGAGAACACGGCTCTCCAACGTAATCAGAAGGTAAAAACCTCAGGAGCTTATTTCACCTACAAACTCAAATCAGTTATTTTCTGTATAAAGAAAACTGAAGCTACCAGGATGTTTCTGCCGTCTTACACATCCTGCTGGCGTTTTCTCTGCATCGCTAAAGAACAGAAATTATATCCTGCTGCATTTAGTGTTCATTAACATGAAATTTACCAGTAAGGGAAAGTGACTTTTAATCAAACTGCTGAATGTTTCAGTCACAGCACAGAAGCTGCTCTCATAAATGTGTTAAAAGATGGTCACCTGAAAACAGACCCCGTTACTGTTACACCTCAGTACAGGTGAGAACTCAGGTGTGCTTCTCAGACAGGTAGAAGGCAGGAATTAGCTCCATGCCTCGTGGAGGCTCGAGGGTCAGTCCTCCAGTCCATTATGTCATGAATGCAGGGTGGGTTACACAGACGAGTTGGCTCTGTCACAAAAAGACCTTTTTGTGGACAGTTGGCACTTTAACAGAGACAAGCCTGAGATGTTTTATGTGTCCAGCAAGACTTGAGAGGCTTATTCGTGTGTACAGGGATGACGATGCTCTACTTACTGGCTTCCTCTAAGGCTGGAAAGACGGCTGCAGTTAGAAAACAGAGCACATCACTCCAACTCCCTGTCTTAGCTTCCAAGAAGTATTGCTAATGGTTTAAAAGTCGGAGGATGGCTCAGGCCCTGATGTATCTGACTTCATATCAGCAGGGCTTTCAGTTAGTGGTGCCCAGATCTGAAACTACACACGGGGAGATGATTTATCTGCTGCCCACCGCTGGAGCCAGCGACACATGGAGGTCAGACTGACCGAAGCTGGAAACCTATCTACTTTTGTTCTCCTTTGTAAGTCATGTTACTGGGTTGAATAAACTAGCGTGGCCATCAGTAAAACGTGGTCATGTGATTATGTGAAGGTGACACCCACATTTATTCTCATTGTGCTGGAACAGACACGACTGCTGACAGAAGAGAACAGAAAGGAAACCTTTATCTGAGCGATGAATCTAAAATCAGAACAATAAAAAAAATGTCATCTGCAAGAGACGCAGCGAGCTAAATTTAAACAGCTGTGAGCAGCTGCCGAGCAGCAGGGACGTCCTCTGGGACGCACACGAGGCCAGTGCTAACGCGATGATGCAACGATCACAGGGACGCGTCCCGAGAAGACTCGGAAGAGTGGACAGTGGACAGAAACATCAGAACCAAAAACTGGAGATTTCTGTGACCTACAAACAATCCAGAACCTTGATCAGGATGACCAGTCCTTCCTGTGTGTGGGGGTCTGTGAGCATCCTGAAGGTTCCCAGTCCATCCCCGTCCAGGATCCTGTAGTCCATCTCAGCGTTTGGACCCGCGTCCGCATCCAGAGCTTTGATCTTCGCGACCACCGCTGACACCAGTGTGGATTCTGGGACGCTGAACTGGTAACTCTCTGTGGGTCACAGAGGATGAAGCCTGAATGAGTGCCTGCAGCGCCCCCTTCAGTTCAATTCAATTCTTTATTGTTTCTGGGGAAATTAGTGCAACAGCAAGCGCAGTCACAGCGGGGTATGTGTTGTGAACAGGACCCAGAAGCAGGGAGAGGTCAGGTGAACAAAAAAACGAGCCTTTATTTGGCTGGTGGCAGGAGATAAACATGAAAACTATGAGAGACTATGGTGGGGATCACAGATGACCTGACAATGAAACACAGAAAACAGAGGACGTAAATACACAGGAGGTGATCAGGGGAAGTGGGGACACATGGGGAAACAGCTGACACAATGGCTGTGTCCCAATTCAGGGTCTGCAGCCTCAACGATCTTCAAGGGCCGCGTACTCAAAGACCGCTAAGGCCGGAAGTGCGAGGCTTGTGAAATGGGACGGTCTAGCCTCCGTTGCGCTGCCCAGGTTGCCTAGCAACCATGATACTAACAGCTGGAAACGTGTCATACAGCTGTGTTTGACAGAAATGAAGGAGACAATCTTTTGTTCATTTGTTTGTTTCTACATGAGCTTTGATCATTCTCTGTGAGATGAAGCTCAGCTATTGAACGGCGTGTATTTTAAAGTAAAGGCTTTAAAACCAAGTTAGTACAAACGTCACTGATGTCACGTGACTTTGCCGACATGTGGCCAACAGTAATGTTTAAGGTTCTTCGTTATTAAATATTTGCACATAAATAAGTGACATAATATTCAGTACTTACTTAAAGTTTACTCTTCGGCCGCCCCTCATCCGCCGTTTTTTTCGGCAAAATTATCCACACCCACCGCCGCGCTATGCATTCTGGGATATGGTGGGCCACGAAGTCTAAACCACCACGTCCTTAAAATTCAGGGGAATGAAGGACGCATTTGAGGGCTGCATTTCGAGCAGCCTTTGAATTGGGACAGCCTTCGGCGCGTCGCTGTGACGTAATCGGCCTTAAAATGCGGCCTTTAAGGCTGCAGAGCCTGAATTGGGATACAGCCGAGGTGGAAAGTCACAATGAACAAGAACGCACCAGACTCTTTCAAAATAAAACAGGAAACATGGAGACGTAGACATGACAACACAATACACAGCCCTAAAACACATGAAAGACAAGAAACTGAATTTAAAAAACTCATGAGACAGATGATAATAATGGCAAACCAAAACTCAACTAAACCTTAAATAAGAATAACAAAGGAACTTATCATACAACCTTAACATAAGAGACTCAAAAATACAAAATAAAGCACTGGGTCAGAGAGGCAGCCTGTGACCAGTGCAACAATGAGAATAAACAAAACAATAATAAAAAGCCACAAGACATTTATTTTCCATTAAGAAGACAGGTTGCAGTCGGGATAAAAGAAACCAGGAGTCTTTGGTCGTCCTCACAGGTACTCTAAAACAACGGCCAGAGGGCAACAAGTCAAACTCAGTGTGAAGTGGATGGTTCAAACGGTTAACAGAATGAGCCTTCCTCAGCACATGCTTGTTACAAATGGTCAAAAGTCCGTCTTGCCAAACGCCCTGAGAGTTCGCTGCAAGTTTTTACCCAAAGTCCCAACCGATTCTTGTTCTTCAGAGTCATGTTACCAAACCAAGCAGATAAATGATTCAATAAAACTTCTGTAAAACAAGGACAAAATTTCAGATAAGACATTAAAAGATCTCATTTGCCTTAAAAAGAACAGTTTTTGCTGAACTTGTTTGGTAGTGGCATCAGCATGAGGCTCAAAACACAGTTTGTGGTCAAGAACAACCCTAAATACTTGTAACACTCCGCAATCTCAGGACATCATGTTGGAATAAGGTCACGACGCTCTGCAGGCTCACTGTTAAAAATCCAGCAGGCAGAGGGAGGAGCTGTGATTTCTAAAGAAACTCTGTTAGGTTTGAATCCAGAAGGACAGGAAAAGGAGAGAGTCAAATATCAATGAACAGGTGTTAACAGGATGCTCTCAGGTGAGACTCACTGCGGGGGAAGCGAGGTGGGTTGTCGTTGACATCAGTCAGCATCACAGTGACCGTTGTGGTTCCTGACAGACCTCCCATCTGACCAATCATGTCTTTGGCCTGGATGACCAGCAGGTAATGGTCCCGCAGCTCCCGGTCCATGTCGGGCAGGGCTGTACGCACCACACCTGCAGACAGGTGAGACATTAGCACAGTCTGAAGGTGAGCATGAGCGCCCAGATGACAAACATCGGAATGTGACATAATCAACATGACGCATTCATAATTGATCCACATGCTGACATTAAAAAGGTCACAGGTGTTGTGCGGCGCCGACACAAACCGATGTGAACGTGACATCATGTGGCCTCATTTACACACAGTAAATAAAGCGGCTTCAGGCGAAGAGGCCGAAGCTGCTTTAATCCGCTTTAATCTGCTGCAATCTGACTACATCTGATGTGTGAAGCAGCAAAGGAGGATTCAGAGAGGAGGCGTGACCGTGTCACCTTCAACACGAAGGTGGTTACAGACAACTCTGCAGCCAAACGCTCATGGGTAAAGTCAGTCATGGTCTGTAGCAGTTTAATCCCAACTGGTCGTGGCGTCACCAAGTGCTCTCTGCGTTTCACAGCCACACGCTCACCTGACTTTGGCTCCACAGAGAAATATGGCTGCCCCTGCAGGATGCTGTAAACCAGGTGGGCGGAGTTTCCATAGGTCGGATCATCGGCGTCTGTCGCCACCACGGTCAACACAGACGTACCTGTACAAAATCAAACTTTATTCAAACAGGGAGTGCTGCCGTCTCGTAGAAACGCTGTCAAACCTAAATTTGGATTTGCTCCAACTAGTGAATTCTGAGATGGTGTCTTCATAAAACAAACCAAGGGACTTAACTGAAGTCTTAACGTTTCAGGATCAACACTAGTGAGCATGTGCAATGGGACCAACAACAGGAGACTCACCTGGAGGACAGAAAACCTATCCAGGTGTTTCACAACAAGAACCTGCTCAGCTCTGGTTTGTACATTGCCTGTTCAACCTCAGACTTTCACATTAAAAGCCTGCATGACATCAGGTTTTCACGTTACAAGCAGAAGTCTATGAAAATGGCTTCTGCTTGCTGAATCGCTGCTGATCTAATTCACGTTCAGCTGAGGTGACTTCAGTGCAGATAGAAACGAGTGGACTGTAAAAAAGCTAACTCCACTCACACATGAAATCTGCCTGTTCACACGGGACTATGTGAAGACAAAAGCTGGTTCTGGACTCACCTACAGGTGACCTCTCAGCCACCCGGGCCACATACGGTCCATCCAGGAACTTGGGCTCGTTGTCGTTGATGTCCTGGACCTTGATGATGAACTGGGACTCGGGTTCGAGCGGCAGGTTGGTATTTCGGTCTCGAGCCTGAGCTCTCAGTGTGTAGTACGCCTGCTGTTCCCGATCCAAGCTTTTGGTGGTGTGTATGTCTCCGGTGTCCTCATCAATGGAGAAGATGGACATTGCTCCTTCGCCGCTCAGGACGTACCTCACCTGTCCGTCACCTTTATCCAGGTCAGAGTGGAGCTGCAGGAAACCAGTTGAGTACAACAAATATTTCTTATTGTTATTTTCGAGAAAATGAACCTTCAAAGGTGGAGCTCGCCGTGAAACAAAGCAAATGTGCCCGTTTCACTTTAAATAAGCATCACCTGTTTCACTGTTTTGACCTTTGAACTGCACAATCAACAAACTGGTGTTTTTATGCCACATTTCTTACTACAAGCCTGACTCAGTGCTGCTAACATTCACACAGTACAATGGACAAGTAAGAGCTCAGTATACGCCAGGGATTAAACCATCAACCTCCCAGTTAGGAGACGTCCCACTCTTACTCCTGAACCACAGCCACACTGTACCAGGTTCACCAGGTACATCCATCCACACCATAAACTCAGAGTGGAGTTCCTCCTGATGTCCTTTAGTTCCCTCACTCTGTTCCCTTTCGTCTTTGGGCTTTCTCCAAATGAACGCTTTCCAAATACCAGTTTGATATCCGATGTTCTTGGAAAAGTCCTAATCCAGTACCCAGATGAACTTCCTGATTAAAGTTTGTCATATTTTTAATCCACTTTAGATTCAGTAGAATTACCGCTAGTTTTATGTTTCTTAATTTTTTCCCTGAAGAATTTTGTTTATTCATTATTGGTTTCTGTTTGGACTTCTGGGTCTGTGACATGCTTAAAGTTCTCATCCAAAACAAAAGTATGAGCTATGAACTGCTGCTGGGAACAAAAACGAGTTTCTGTTCTGGTTCAGAGACACTTTAAATCTGCTGCAACAAAGCTGCACAGAAACATCTCCTTCGCACCGACACATCTGAACCCCACATCTATGATGCAGAGCCAGGACGTAGGCCCGGACCGGTACGGGCACCTGCACGGGCACCTGCACGGGCCCTGGGCCTGGAGCCGTCATTTAGACTAAATCTGTAAATCTACAGTTCGTACCTTTCCGATGTAGAGCGGCTCGTCTCCCGTGTACTCCTCCAGGACGAAGAACTGGTTCCACACCCAGCTTCTCCTCCTCCTGCTCTGGGTGGAGTAGACACCCGCTCCCCCTCCTCGTGTTCTTGCTGACACCTGAAGGAGGGCCGTGGAGTTCAGCGTCATTGCCCCGCAGCCGGACGTCTCCCACAGGGAAAGGATGATTACAGTGAGCATGCTCGGGAGACGCAGAAAGCTCATCTCTGAGGTTAACAGGCGTGGCCAGCAAAAAGATGTCAGTGGCAGGAGCTGCTGGTGGGATCGTTTGAGCCAAAGAGAATGAAAGTTTACGGTAAGCACCTGTCCTCTCTTTTAATATTGATGATGTCATTAAACTCTATCAGGGCATGAATGAGTTCTCAGCTCACTTTGAATTTTTAACAAAATCCTGAGACAAATGAATCAAAATGTAACTCAGTCATTTTCCAATGATCAGTTTGGTAACATTACTGCGATGTAAATGAGCTCAGTTTGAAGGATTTATCTCAGAGTGCTGCTGCAGAGCATCTCTTTGTGTTACCCTCTGAACTTTTTATGAAGCAAACGTACAACGTTGGAGAAGTGTGATTATAGAAACATATTTTAGCCCAGTTTAAAGGATTTTGTTAATCTGAAGCTCCTCTTCATCCCGTTAAATCTGCTCCAGTAATCTGAAAGCACTCTCCTCACTCTTAAATCTGCTGTTTTTGCCAACTCTGACCTTAAATACACAAACCAGCAGTCTTACCTTCCAGCTGCTGATCGGACCGTCCCCTGTGGATCTGTAGGTTATTGACAGCAATTGCATCAGATGACGATGACTGATTATTGATGAAAGAGTAGCAGCAGCTCCGACGCTCTATCCCTCTCTGCCACTCTCTGTCTGTCACACAAACCCCGCTCCCTTTGAGGAGGGGGTGTTAGGCTCCGCCTCATCAGCAGGGGGGGAGGAGTCAAATGACTTGGACCGAGGACGGCAGCTTCTTCATGTGTTGTTTTAATGAACATCTTCTCAATAAGTGCTCCTCAATAAGCCTGAACACTTGTAATGAGGACTTTGTCATTTTGAAGTTTTTACGGGTTTTTGAACCCTGCCGAGTTTCTGTGTTGGACGGAGATGGAGCACAAACGTTATCCCTGCAACTTCTAACCCTCCAGGTTTCCTCAGCTCACCGTCATGCAACATTTTCTCCTCCCATTACAAAAATCTTCATTGTCTGAAACTCCTCCTGCTCCTCTTCCTCACAGTTTCTCGCTGACATTTACAGAGATATTTTTGGAAGAGATCATTTTTAATAGGAACAAGTTCCTAACAAGGATAGATCACAGCAAAGCATTCCTCAAACATGTTCATTTAAGTGCTGTATGTTTGTCCCAGGTCTCTAGAGCAGCTTTGTATGATTCACAGTTCAAAATGATCCTTCTGATACTGACTCTCCACTCAGTTTCTTCTGACTGAAGGTTTGGACAGGTGGGTGGGGCTGCTGTGCCTGAGATGGCCACATAAAGATTAGAGATACTGACCTAAATTACTGGATCGGGTATCGGAGAAAAATAAAAAATGTAATCAATCCATTAAATATCACGAAAGCACCTCACAAAACTTGCAACACGCCGTAACTCACCTCAGAACGTTAGCACGTCGGAGCAGTATGCATCACGTGATAGAGCGGCTGTGGCATGCGGGACCTGTCGGTGGTCTGGATAGCATGTGGAGCTTCGCTAGCAACCCGGCATTTCATCTCCGACAAAGTTATCCCCGAGAGAAGTAAAGCAAGTGTGTAAGTCCATCTCTGAATGTTTGTAAAGCATTCCTGCGTTAAGCTTAACGAGCGACTGCCTCTTCTTGCTGCTACTTCAATCATGAAACTGATCAATGATCAGCTGATCGGCTTTTCTGTCGTGAGTCCGTCTCTCTGGTTTGTTTTTGGCCCACTTTGCACCAGAAAGAGGAAACCAGCGGCTGAACAACAGCAGCACGTTTAAGCTTGATCAGCTGTTGTTAGAATGTATTTAATATTACTTTCTACTCCAGGATCTTTATCTACGTAGCTGACGCTGGTAACTGTGCAGGGGCGGATCTAGCAAAGTTTAGCCAGGGGGGCCGATAGGGCATTAACAGGGAAAAGGGGGCACAAAGACAGACTTTTCTTTCTTATTCTCATTTAAAATGTCGAGCTTTTAATAAATAATTATCTGACACACAAAGTTTTAATTTGATGTAAAATGAATAGAAGTCAATTACTGTATATAGTAACTATTAAGTCTAATATACCCTAGTAAGCTATAGTACTTTTTCCTTTGGGAAGGTACCATCTGTGCAGTCTGCAATTTTGTTGAAGAAAGATGTTGAATCTATTTAATATTTCTTGAAAAATAATTGATTTCTGTGCATTTTTTTTCACACTGCATCAAATTAAGGTTGATTACGTCGATTAAGCATCATGAGGTGGAGCGTGAGGGGTGGTTCCCTATTTTTTATTTATTTCTTTTTGTTGTTGCTGGGAGTTGGAACCCTATTAGTTAGGTTGCTTAATATTTACGCTAAGTACTCTTTAAAATACCAGAATAGGGAGGATGGTGTAGGTTTGAGTTTATTAGATTGATCAGTATTGCTGAACTATGAAATATTTTTTTTGCATACAGGTATAACAGAATAGCTTTAGTGTAGTTGTTGTTTTAAACTTGAGTATGAACTTATACAAAATGCAGCAAGATATTTAAAAAACAGTTTTGTTGATTAAAAAACACTATATCGGATTCATATCGGTATCAGCAGATATCCAAATTTATGATATCGGTATCGGACATAAAAAAGTGGTATCGTGCCATCTCTAATAAAGATGCTGTTACTCTCGCTTTAATATGAAAATCCAGCACTGAAACAGGAGATAGATGACAGAAAGCAAGGAGAAGCTGAACCTCTGACAGACTCTCAGTGAGAATGAAAACTCACAGGGGAGGCCTCAAGTCAAAACTCAAAGCTTAAACACAAAACAATGTTCAGAAAATTGAATTAAAGGGCATCAGGGCCTGTTATTGATTACTGACTGATGTGTGATTAATCAGACTGTGGATCAAATGACTGAAAAGAGTCCTGAGGTGTGAAGAGATCGTGATGGATGTCTGATGGAGGACTTTCCTTTTTGCTAAAGCATATAGTTAGGGCTGGATCAGGTGACCCTGAATCCTCCCTTATAATAATAATTGCATTTATATAGCACTTTTCAAGGCACCCAAAGCGCTTTACAATGCCACTATTCATTCACTCTCACATCCACACACTGGTGGAGGCAGCTACAGTTGTAGCCACAGCTGCCCTGGGGCAGACTGACAGAAGCGAGGCTGCCATATCGCGCCATCGGCCCCTCTGGCCATCACCAGTAGGCAAGTAGGGTAAAGTGTCTTGCCCAAGGACACAACGACCAGGACAGAGAGCCCGGGGATCGAACTGGTAACCTTCCAGTTACAGATGCGCTTCCCAACCCCCTGAGCCACGGTCACCCCTTAGTTATGCTGCAATAGGTGTAGGCTACTGAGGGATTCCCATGATGCACTGGGTGTTTCTTCTTCACTCACTATGTATTAATAGACCTCTCTGCATTGAATCATATCTGTTATTAACCTCTGTCTCTCTTCCACAGCATGTCTTTATTCTGTCTTCCTTCTCTCACCCCAACCAATCACAGCAGATGGCCCCGCCCCTCCCTGAGCCTGGTTCTTCCTGTTAAAAGGGAGTTTTTCCTTCCTACTCTCGCCAAAGTGCTTGCTCATGGGGGTCATATGATTGTTGGGTTTTTTTCTCTGTATGTATTATTGTAGGGTCTACATTACAATACTCTCCACTCCACCTAACTGTAGTAGCAAAGGGGTGGAGTGGAGAGAGTGTGGACCCAAATGCAAACACTGGCAACGGACTTAAACTGAAAACACACCTTTTGTTGAGGCAGAAGAAACACAAACACAGCGCAGTAAGATAATGACTACACTGACAAAAGCTAAACAGGAAGGAAACTAGAAACATATATAAACAACTTTAAAACCTTGAGATGTGAAAACTGAAAAATAGGAAATGCACTGGGAAATACGTAGATGATCTGGCGACAAACAGAGGAACACGAGGGCTTAAACACACAATTGACCCCTCTGAGGGGGTCATATGATTGTAGAGGGATAACGAGGAAATGACACACAACGAGGCTGGGGGAAGCAAAACTGAAAAGTAAAACAGGAAACATAAGGCAGGCACTCGAGACTGTCAAAGTAAAACAGGAAACATGACACAACTGGGTCAGACATGACCAGTGTTGGGTAAGTTACTTTAAAATAGTAACTTAGTTACATTACTAGTTACTTCTCTCAAAAGTAACTCAGTTACTTCAAGTTACTCGTTACTTTCAAAGTAACTAGTTACTAGGGAAAGTAACTTTGGTTTTACTCAGAATTCTCTTGTTAATGTGTTTCTTCCATAACTTTTCCAGTCTTCTAGCTTGCTTACCTGCCACAAGTGCACTGTGCCACCTACCAATAGAAAGGAAAAGATACTGTGCATATTTCCACGAGAGAAATCCCACGCCTGGACCGTCGTTGACTGCTGCCATGATTCTAGCCTACGTCACAGCGTCATGTGCGCCTTTTACATCCAACACAAAAACTGCAGTCGTGGTGCTTTGATTGTACTCAGAACTCGGAAATTCTGCCTTCTGAATAGGAAGATGTAGGTAACACCAGACTGCAGATGAGCTGGATACAGGGCTGGACTGGGACAGAAAATTGGCCCGGACATTTTAGACACCATTATAGGAAAAATCATAAAGCCTTTGAATGAAAACAAACGCTGTTGTGACAGTGATGTACACTGTTTTGATGGTATATATGCATCAATCTATCAATCGTTTGTTGTAAGATTCAGATAATTATTTTTTAAAAGCTAGAAATTTTAAATGAGAATAAGATAGAAAAGTATTTCTTTGTGCCCACCTCTCCCTGTTAATGCCCTACCTGGCCCCCCTGGCAAAACTTTGCTAGATCCGCACCTGCACAGTTACCAGCTGTCAGCTACTTAGAAAAGGATCCTGGTGTTATTTGTCTCTCAGAAACAGTTCATAACTTCAACTCATCCATGTCACCTAAAGGGTAAACCTGTTTCTCCATCACCTGTTCAGCTCTGATGATTCAGTAAGGACATCTCCTGGTTTCATCTTCATGTTTCCCTCTCACCACATATCCAAACCGACATCATGACCAGCAGCTTTACAGCTGTGGCTCCAGCAAACATCAGCTGATACTAGAAATTAATATTAAATACATTCTAACAACAGCTGATCAAGCTTAAACATGCTGCTGTTTTTTAGCACGACATCCGCTGGTTTCCTCTTTCTGGCGCAAAGTGGGCGATAAATAAACAAGAGAGCCGATCAGCTGATCATTGATCAGTTTCATGATTGAAGTAGAAACGGGAGAGGGGAGAATGAGAGAAGAAGAGGCAGCTGTGCAGCAAAGACACAGAATAACTCCAGCTTTGTGTCTTTTCCATTGTAGCTGAATTACGGGACAAACTGTTCCTTTTCACCTCAATAAGAAACGCGTAATATTTTCTCTGAATACCAGACGGGACGGTTGGCAACTCTAATAACTTATGAACAAAATAAAGTTCAACATCATTAACTTCATAGCACCACCCAGCTGTATAGAAACTCCGTCATGCTAGCTAGCACGCAGTACGGAAAAAGTCAGCATAACGAAAATAAACTCCACCTAAACTTGGTTCATATCTGACCCAGAGAGACTGCAGGTCATAACTTCTTACCTGAAGTTCAGTTCACACTCGGACCGGCGGCCGCCTCGGGTCTCTTTTCCTTCTGCGTCCCTTTTCCTTCATCCATCTGCTGGCTTCCACCACTTGCTAATGTTACTGAATCTGTGGAAGCTCCGCGATAGCCACCACACGAAGTAACGAGTAACGACCCTATCTAAATCCCAGTAACGACTAACGCGTTCCTGATTTTGGCATAATAACTAGTTACCGTGCTCGTTACCACAATAATAACGTAGTTACTGTAACGCGTTACTTAATAACGCGTTAGTCCCAACACTGGACATGACACAAGGAACTCAGGGGAAGCACAGAGACAGAAATTAAGAGACTAGAAACGAAATAACAATGAAATCAAAGACTATTCATAATTCAAAAACACAAAATGCTGGGTCACAGCATTTTGTGTGACGAATAAGGACTGATAAAGGTCTGAAGGAGCTCTGATGGGCTCCTGCAGGGCCCAGTGTGAAGATGCTTGTTTGACATTTACACCAGACAGCAGGAAATAAGAATAAATAACATATAAGCTGCAGGAAGTCCAAATCAGAGGTGAAGAAGAAAAAACCACAGGGAACTGTTCTGTTGAGCCTCGTTTCCAAACTTCCGTCCTACCTGTGCTCATCACCTGCCTGAATGATCGCTGCTCTTGGTCAGCTGATCAGTTACTGGAAATGAACCAGTACATTTTCCTGAGCTACTTGAGTAAACAGAGAGAGAGAGAAAGAGAAAAGGCTGACTTTGTCTACTGAGTGGGAGTCTGCCTGCAGGAGCTGCCACAAGATTTTATCAAGCTTAAGTCAAACATCACAGGAAGTCTACCACCACGCCACCTTCATCAGCATTATCCTCTTCATCTTCTCATGTCGGTCTCAGCAGTTCATCAGCAGATCAAACTCTGCCGTGGTTCATCTGCAGGTTTATGACATGCAGCTCACAGGACAGCTGTTTATATTTAGAATGAGAAGAAGTGTGTGTTTCCACTTTGAGAGGAACAGCCAGGAACTGAGCGATGACAGTGCTGCACAGTTTAAAGCTTGGTGAGGCTGTGGTTATGCTGTTGTTAAGTGGACAAGCAACTGATATAGGACAGAAAACTGTCTCAGAGGTCAAAGGTCAGTACTGCAAGGTAATAGGTACCTAATGTGAATCTTCCGTTTGTCTAAAGGGGTGGGGGCGGAGCCACAGAGACCCGTGAGTCTCAGGTGTTCTGATCTGTGACAGCCTGCAGCTGCTCTGAGCTCAGGTGTTCACAGGAAGTGAATCAAGTGCTACTGAGGGCAACACACACACACACACACACACACACACACACACACACACACACACAGCTAAAAAAAAACACTACCGCATGAAACCATGACATCAGTGAGAGGACAGCTGATGTCACCAGGACTGCACCGGGCAGAGAGCATGCTGGGAAACATCTCCTCGCTGTGCTAAGTGGAGCGGAGGACAAGCTGATTGTTTCCAGAGATAAACAAGTCCTGCAGACAAACAAGAACTCACAGCTGAGCTCTGCAGGTTTGACTTAAGGACACTTCTGCAGCAGTTCAAACCACAGCAGAGTTACTCAGGTGTCAACAAAGGGTCATACGTCTGCTTCAAACTTAAATTTACACAGGCCCAGACTCTTCAGTTCACATTTATTTGAACAACAAGATCAACAGACACAGAGAGAGGTGACACAAACAGCCAAGAACAGACAGGTCAGCAGGTAAGAACAAGGTCAGTGACTCCATCGTCTGTGCTGATGATTCAGAGATTCATGAAGCAGAGCTCAGAGGTTGGTGATGTTCATACCCTCAGAGCTGTGGACCATGCCTGAATACCTTCAACATGAACACAGCTCATCCACAAACAGCAGAGCATCATCATCATCATCACTTTTATTCATAAAGCACAAAGTGCTGTAGATTTGAACTAAATAATAAAATTACATAAGATATAAATAAAATAATTAAATAAATCACACAAAAAAAATTCCATCCATCTCAGTTGACTGAAAACAATTTTCTCTAAAGCCTTGGAAAGTAAAGGCATCTTGGAAACATAATTAGCTAAGGCTGTGTGATCAAGGCAGCGGCTGCACTGCTGCATGTTTGAAATTTGCAGGAACCACAGCAGAGGACACACTGCCCTAGAGCAGCTGAAGCTGGCCTTCAGACTGACACACGACAGTGGACACAATGACATACAACAACAACAAGCAAGAACAGGAATGAGAACTGTGAAGTGCTTCCTGCTTCCTGTCACAGATTCCCATTGTGAACTCGCCGTGGTCTCCAACTACAGACAAAGACAGAACTGACAGGGCTTCAATGTGTTTAGTGCTTTAAATGCATTTCTGTATAATAACTGTACTGCAGTAACACCTGTGACAGGTCTGAACCTGAAGCTGGAGGCTGTACTGTGACGCAGGACCTCGTCTTATCCGGATACCTTCAAGGTTAAGCTTGGGGCTTCTGGACTGTGAAGGTGGTTCATTTCTTAACATGGCGATTTACTGATGTTTCCATCACCACCTGCTGACCAATCAGTTCTCCAGAAAATACTGTCGCCATTCCTGGAAGATCCCTCACAGCTCTGTGTGTGAACAGTCGGAGGCTGTGAAGTTTTTACTAGTGTGATGTTTTAATAAATAATAAGTTCATTATTATTTCTGTCAGCAGCAGTGAGCAGCATTAATATCTGCTCCTGAAACAGGTCCGCTGCACCGGCTGAGCTCAGATCAGATTTGAGTTCACTTTGTTCTTTACTGTCAAACAGCAGCGAGTCTGCAGCTGAGAGCGCGCAAAGCTGCGAGGGGAGGTTGTGCAGCCGTCGCCTTAGAAACCAACCGCAGCTCTGAGTGCGCTCAGTGATAAAACCGTTAACCAGAGTTAAAAGGTTTGTTGTGATTAACTGAAGAATTTTTACTGCTATATTTTCATGATCTCTTTTGTCACCATTTGATAACGTGTGGAGCAGGTGGCATTCACGAGGATCGTTTCTGTGGAGGAGGGGTCATGCGACCTGTGAAATGCCCCTTTGTGATTGGTCAGATGCTGGGTTGGAGATCATCATATACTTCAGGAGAACTTACACCCTGCACTAACCATCAATGGTGCTGCTGTGGAGAGGGTAAGCAGCACCAAAGTCCTGGGTGTGCGAGAGCCTCAACCCCCATAATGAGCACATGGAGAGCATCCTCACAGCTGCTTCTCTTCCCTCTCTCCAGGACATCTACTGCACCCACCTCACCCAGAAAGCCCTCTGCATTACAGGTGACTCCACCCATTCATTCAACAACTTCTTCACTTTGCTGCGATGAGGAAAGAGACTGAACCTGAGCCTACCTGGTATTAGGAACAGACTGAGACAGCAGGCGCATCGCGCACCACTGCCCAGTATCCTACTGGCCAATGTACAATCCATGGAGAACAAGCTCGATGACCTAAGAGCAAGGGTCACCTTCCAACGTGACATGAGGGACTGCAACATTCTGTGCTTCACGGAGACATGGCTGTCCCCCACCGTGCCGGACCAGGCCGTAACTCCATCGGATTCATTCTTTGTGCTCCGCACGGACAGAACGGCAGAGTCGAACAAAACCAAAGGTGGAGGAGTGTGTTTCATGGTAAACAGAAAGTGGTGTGATGCCAGGAGCATTTCTACTCTCTCCAGCGGCTGCTCGCCACATCTGGAGTTCCTGAGCATTAAGTGCCGCCCTTTCTATCTGCCCCGTGAGTTCACCTCGGTCATCGCCACGGCGGTCTACATCCCACCCCAAGCGGACACAGGTATGGCTTTGTCCGAATTACATGATGTGCTGAGCTCGCTTCAAAACAAGGACCCGGGCGCAGCCCTCATTGTAGCAGGAGACTTTAACAAAGCGAACCTCAGACAAGTCATGCCAAACTTTTACCAGCATGTCTCGTGTCCAACGAGAGGGGATCGGATTTTGGATCACTGCTACACGCCATACAAGCAGGGCTACAAAGCTGTCTCACACCCGGCTTTTGGGAAGTCTGACCACAACGCCATCTTCCTCATCCCCCAGTATAAACAAAGCATACGGAGGGAAGACGTGACCACGAGGGAGGTAAAACGGTGGACTGCCCAATCAGAAGCTACGCTACAGGACGCACTCAACGACGTCGACTGGGACATGTTCAGAGCATGCGCAGTCGACATCAACGAGTTTACGGAAGTAGCAGTATGCTTCGTCAGTATGCTAGCGGAGGAGATTATCCCCACTGCGAGAGTCACCACATTCCCAAACCAGAAACCGTGGATGGACAGATCGATCCGCACTGCAGTAAACGCCAGGACCGCCTCCTACAACGCGGGTCTCGCCACTGGCGATATGAGCGCCTACAAAGCGGCCTCATACGGCGTGCGGCGCGCGGTGAGAGATGCCAAACGCCGGTACCGGGAACGTGTGGATTCCCGCTTCCACCAGGGCGACACACGGAGTATGTGGCACGGACTACGCACCATTACGGACTACAAAGCCAGGGACACTGCGCCGATCAACGCCGACTCTGCATTCACCAACGAGCTGAATCGGTTCTACGCCCGTTTCGAGGTTAGCCAGGCGGCTAATGCTATCTACCGCCTGACTACCGAGATCCACCATCATCCCTGTGCCCAAGAACAGCAAACCCTCATCCCTGAACGATTACCGGCCAGTTGCACTGACCTCGGTAGTAATGAAGGTGTTTGAGAGGCTGCTGAAGAACATCATCTCCTCCTCCATCCCAGACACCACAGATCCGCTGCAGTTCGCCTCCCGATCCAACAGATCCACAGAGGATGCCATCGCCCACGTCCTACACACCACTCTCAGCCACGTGGACAAGAAACAGGGTAACTATGTGCGAATGCTGTTTGTTGATTACAGTTCAGCGTTTAACACAATAGTGCCCTGCAGACTGTTCACAATGCTGAGGGATCTGGGACTTAACAGCCGTCTGTGTGCATGGGTGTTGGACTTCCTCACTGGCAGAACTCAGGTGGTGAGGGTGGGCAGGTGCTTCTCCAACAGCATCACCATCAACACAGGAGCACCTCAGGGATGTGTCCTCTCGCCACTGCTCTACGCCCTCTACACTTCAGACTGTGTGGCCACCCACGGCTCCAACACCATTGTGAAGTTTGCTGACGACACAGTGGTGTTGGGTGCCATCTCCAACAACGATGAGGCGGCCTACATGGATGAAGTGAAGAATCTGGCATCGTGGTGCCAGGACAACCACCTCCAGCTGAACGTCAGCAAGACCAAGGAGCTGGTGGTGGACTTCAGAAGGGGTCAGCACAGAGACTACAAGCCCATCATCATCAATGGAGCTCCAGTGGAGAGGGTGCAGTCCTTCAAGTATCTTGGTGTCCACATCTCCTCAGACCTGACATGGGCTGCCCACATTCAGGTCCAGACCAAAAAGGCTAGGCAGCGCCTGTATCACCTACGACAACTGAGGAAGTTCAGGGTCTCTCCAAAGATCCTCAGGATTTTCTATACAGGCGCTGTGGAGAGCATCCTCACACAGAACATGACATCGTGGTTCGGGAACAGCTGTGTGAAGGACCAAAAAGCTCTCCAGAGAGTGATCCGTACAGCAGAACGCTGCTGCAGGATTGCTCTCCCCGTGCTTCAGGACACCTACACCAGGAGATGCCGGACTAGAGCAGCGCAGATACTGAAGGACCCGTCCCATCCTGGCAACAAACTGTTCCAACTTCTGCAATCTGGTAGAAGGTTCCGCATCTTCCGGGCAAGGACAGAGAGACTCAAGAGGAGCTTCTATCCCCAAGCCATCCGTGCCCTAAACACACACACCCGCCCTCTCACATCATCTATAATTGACTGAGACAGGACTCTTCCAGACACTAAACCAAGGCACAATGTACATTTCAATTCCTTTAATTTTAAATATGTTTATATTGTCTATCCTGTAAAATAGTCAGATGTCTATTCATATTAATGTACAGAATTCACCTGCTTGCTGCTACTACTGCACATTCACCCAGTGTATATACTATATGTGTATATATATATATATATATATATATATATATATATATATATATATATATAAAATGTTCTTCCTCTACACCCCCCCCATTTTTGCACATGTCGAGGAGCGTGTCAGGCTACATTTCACTGTGTGTTATACTTGTATAACTATGCATGTGACAAATAATAAAGAACCTAGAACCTAGAACCTACCTGAAGGAGATTAGGAATCTGGAGAACTGGTGCCAGAGGAACAACCTCCTTCTAAACGTCAGTAAGACAAAGGAGCTGATAGTGGACTTCAGCACTAAGCAGGAGAGGAACTACCAGACCCCCGTCATCAACGAGTGCCCAGTGGAGAGAGTGGACAGCTTCAAATACCTCGGAGTTCACATCACGCAGGACCTGTCATGGTCCTGTCACATCAACACCGTGGTGAAAAAGGCCCGTCAGCGTCTCTACCACCTCAGACGCTTGAGAGACTTCCAACTGCCCTCCAAGGTGCTCAGGAACTTTTACTCGTGCACCATAGAGAGCATCCTGGCGGGAAACATCTTAACCTGGTTCGGGAACAGCACCATGCAGGACAGACGAGCTCTACAGAGGGTTGTGCGGTCAGCTGAGCGCACCATCCGCTCCGAGCTCCCTGACCTGCACTCAATCTACAGCAGGCGGTGCTGGACCAAGGCCAGGAAGATGGTGAAGGACCTCAGCCATCCCAACAACAGACTGTTCTCTCTGTTGAGGTCAGGAAAGCGATTCCGCTCCCTGAAGACCAACACAGAGAGACTGAGGAGGAGCTTCTTCCCGCAGGCGATACGGTCTCTCAGTCACACCACCACACAGTACTGACCCACACATATGGTTCTTACTGCACTGGACTTTCTGGACATTGTTTTTGCACAACACTGGACATTATATTCTTCATTTCCAGTTAATACTTGTACAGCTGCTGTTATTGTGTATATATTTATTTATATATTTATATATTTATTGATCTTATTCTTTCCCAGTTACATTTACCCTTCATTCTAATTTGTGTTGTACAGTTATTTCATTTTTAACCTTAATTTATATTTTATTCCTTCCTAGTTAAATTTACCCTTTTTAATTTTTCATATTTATTTCCTATCTTATTCATAGCCTTTTTTTTTTTTAGGTCACGAGCAGTTGTCTAAGCATTTCACTGCATATCGTACTGTGTATGACTGTGTACGTGACAAATAAAATTTGAATTTGAATTTGAATTTGAAGAGCCTCCAGGCCAGAACCAGCAGACTGAGAGACTTCGTCCATCAGGTTGTCAGGATGCTGAAGTCTCTCCTTGCTCTCACACATGAACTCCAGACCTGCATCCACCTCTTCCCTCTGAACCCCCAAACATACACACTCTGAACCACCACCACCCTTCACTGACTGCCCCACACCATGTGCACACAAATTCTTGGATTGTGTTGGACGCTATAAGATTTTTACTTTTTTATCTTTATGTTGTTTAGTGTCACACTGAGGGCCGTGGTAACATTGCAATTTCAAATTCCTGTGCATGATCTGTACATGCGGTTTCTGACAATAAAGCTGACTTTGGCTGCGTTCACTCTGCAGGTTTTAATGCTCAATTCTGATTTTTTTAAAAATCAGATTTTTTTGTCTGCTTGTTCACACGATAAATAAAATGCGACGGCAAACGCGCTCTAGTGTGAACCCTCAAAGCAGCCGCATGCACAAAAGAAGGCGTCACACACAACACGCTCTGTTTAGACCCAGAGCAAACAATGTTTGACTGATGGCCTTAATATAAAGACTTGTTTACATTTCCCAGTTTTGCTTTAAGTTATAAAGTTTTTGTGTTATCTACATTTGGCCTAATAATGATCCTTATTGCTGTTTAAGAGAGGAGCGGTGCTTCGAAGGATAGTTGCAGATTTCTGTCAGACTCTGCAGATTATACAGTACAAATAAAATGTTCACGTTTCTCCAACATTGTCTTCCCAACAGTTTCACTGGATGGACAGGAAGCGTTCACGATGTCTTATCGAGCGCTTCTCCGGCGCTGATAATTGGCGTCTGTCTTGTGTCAGTGATGTAAAAGACGGATTTAATGCAACGTGACCATCAAACAGCAGTCGCTTTCTAAAACATCAGATATGTATCGGATTCAGCACCACATACAAAAGTGACCCAGATCGGATTTGAAAATATCGGATTTGTGCCATTCACACTGTCACACCATGATCGGATATGGGTCGCATAGGGTCAAAAAAGTCGGATTTGACGCGCTTTCACCTGCAGTGTGAACGTAGCCTTAGTCTTTAACACCAAAATCTGAGCTCAGACTCTGACACAGTTCAGCTTCTGAACCACGGGACGATCCCGACGCCTCGCTGACCTGCTGGAAACTGTTTTTAAACAAGATGTAGGACCTGATGCTTTCAGCTTCAAAATCGCTAATCTGTCATCTTGTGTTTTGCTCAGTGTTCAAGCCTTTGGTGTGACTGCAGATTTCAGATTATTGACTGTTAGAACGTCTGGATGTTTAAAAGCACAACACCAGCATGAGTACACACACACGCACACACACACACGCACGCACACACAGTCAGTGTAATATCAGGTGACAGTTTCAGAGGTTTGGCATTTCAGAGTGTCCTGCTTCAGCCTAAAGGTTGCAGTTCGGGGTGACACACACACGCATACCATCAGGTGGTTACCAGCTGACAGGAAGTGACATGACTTCATGTCTGGGATGCAGCTGATTAAAACGTATTGACACACATAAATAAATAAACCTTGATAGTGACTGTGTGACATCATCTGTGTCTCTGAAACTGTGAGTCATCACAGATTCATGTTTTCTGCTCAACTGTGTAAGGGTAGGGGATTCAAGACCCTATTGGGAACACTCCCACAGGGATGACTGAGAACCCTCACAGATGGTCAGGTCCTCATGTGTATGCTCTATCTCTATAGTAGCAGCTTATCTACCACCAATTTATTCCACCACTTTTGCACCATAAATCTAAAAGTGCTGTACGTGTTGGTACTAGGGATGTAAGAAATATCTCCATATTTTGTGTTGTCATACTGAATCAATGTTCAAAAGCAGTGTTTTGGTATTTTCATTGAGAATGTCCATCCATTTATTGTTTATTTCTTATTTCTGTGTGGTGCAACCGCTAGTTGTTGGCAATTTTCACCACCTTCACTCTGATGGAACGTCGAGGTTCCTGGCTAGTTTGCCAAACGGAGAAGTAGAACAGTGGATGTGTGACAAATAGTGCTAGCTCACTGATGACTGAAGAGGACAGGATGCAGCAGCCCCAGCAGCTTTTTTGGATTCAGGACAAAAGAAGGCAGTAAAGACTATGACAAGAGCTATGCAGTCTGTAAAATCTGCACCGCCAGGGTCAAATACTCGGGTAACACGACATTTTTGCAAGCACATGTATCTAGACACCAGATCAACATAGCATCAAATGCTAACTTTAAAGACAGGTGATCCCATGCAACAGACAACAGAAGAAGTTCACTTTTGGAAACTAGCAGCAACTTTAGCTCGTGCAACCAAAATAAAGCAGTCAGTACTTGTTTTTATTTGCAAAGACATGTTGTGCTGTGGAGAATAAAGGATCTTGTAATATGATTTGTTATGAAGTAACAGTAGGTTAGCAGCGTTTTGACCACCAGGGGGCAACAGTGTTTTTCTTTATGACCCAGTTCCGGTAATAAAAAGATGACTGCGAGGTCCAAATAGTCTCCGTGGGTCCTTACCGCTTGGAACATCACACGATTAAAACGCCCCGTTACACCAGTCCTTCCCAACTGTCACGGTTTGGCAGGGCAAACCGTGGGGATGTGGGGAAAGGAGGACCCAGGCGCGGTGCTCTGTGTATAAGCAGTGCATTTATTTACAGTGAATGGAACTGTGGTGTAATTGCATTGTACAGTAGATATTAATGCAGCCGGTTAGTGTAGTTAGGCTGACGGCAGCTAGAGGGCGAGACCGGGGAGTTTGGAATGTAATGGTATGGTGTGTGGGGAGCAGAGCAGGAATGGGAAAAAATAAACAAGGGTTATGAATCGTACAGTGGACCCGCGTATAATTGAATAACACGACAGGAACAATAACAGTAAATCCCCGTGCTCTCCCGTGACTCCCGTGTCGTGTCTTCCTTCCCAATAAGTCCGTGTCTTGTGGTCTCTGCTCCCGTGTGTCTGGACTCCCCGTGCTCGCTGCTCTTCCATTTTCCGTGCTCTCTCTCTCTCAGAACCAAAACAAGCAAAAACAACAAAATAACAAACCCTCCCAGGTCACAGTCCCAAAGTTAGACCGCGCATCCAACAGCGGTGCAAAAAAAAAAAAGAAACCCCCCCACAAAACAGTCCCCGGCGGCAACAACAATAACAGAGTTCAGGAGGCCTACCTCGGGTCCCGTGACAGCAGTAGGACGCTTTAGGGGGCCTACCTTGAGTCCAGTTGTGACAGCCTTGAAGCTCCTGCGGGCAGCCATGGGTCCGGCAGCAGCGGCAAAATGGTTCCGGCGGCCTGGCCCGGGTCCAGTGGCGGCGACGCTGCTCCTCCGGCGACCTGTCCCGGGTCCGGCGGCAGCGACATGGCAGCTCCGGCAGGCGACAATTTAGCACAACCCATGTTACGTGTCTGCAGGCTGCATGTTTTCTTTCCCTCTCCTTTTGTTTGCCGTTCCCTTAGGTCGCAGACTGCAGGCTGATGTCAATCTGGGGACGTCCAACTAATTAGAGGAGGGAGGCCCTGATTGGACAAACCAGGAGTGAACACCTTGATAAGGAGACTCACCTGTGGCTGGGTGTGGTGCTCTTCCCTCCTTTGAATTGTTTGGCACATGTGTGACGTTTTTCCTGCCGGCTTTCTTTTGTTTGATGATTGTGGTAGGAGTAAAGTGGACTAGGTAAGTTTGGGGACCCCATACACTTACTCACATAGAGTCTTTTTGTTAGAAACACTAGGTAAGTAGGTTGGTGCCACCCATGTAATTTTGAGCTTGTTTTAAGTTAAGGTTCAGGGTCTTTCTCTCCTGTTTGTTGCTTTTCTAGGATAATAGCTCAGCTCAGCTAAGTTTTGGTTTTGTCTTTTTGGTGTTTTTTTTTGGCACAACCTAACTGTCCCTTTTCCCCCCACATTTGTTGTTTGAATCTGGGTTGTTTATTTTGTGACAGCGCTGCCATTAAACCTTTTTCATAACACCTGTACCGAGTTTCCGGAGTTGTTGTGTTATCCCCTCCTGCCCTCAAGGAGACGTAACAACCCACTATTCCCGATGTGCTGGCCGTGCAGGACGTGGCCACGCCGGATGTAGACGTGGCAGCCATGTTGCTGGTTGCGGAGGACGTGCTGGTCCCTCTGGCTTGCAGAGGTCTTCAGCGGCCAGCGCGGGCTCGTCCCGCTCTCCGAGCTCCTCAGCTGGCGGCGCATGTCCCTCCTCCGGTGGCGGTGCGGGCTCCTGCCGCTTGCTGAGCTCCGGCTCGCCCTGCTCCAGCTCCGGCTTGCTGACCTCCTCCGGCAGTGGCGCTGGCTCCCCCGGCTCACTGAGCTCCAGCTCCGGCTTGTTGAGCTCCTGTGGCAGCGGCTGAGCAGGTCCGGGTGGCGACGTAGCAGGCGGTGAAGAAGATGGCAGAATGGTGGCTGCAGGCAGATGAGACGACGGCGGCGATGCTACCTGCTGGCTTACACCAGCGTCAGCGTCCACTGCAGACACACAAACAGATGGTGAGGAAAATGAAAAATTGTCTGTATTATTACATATTACCACAGCCGGCTCTTGAGACGTCCGGGAAATTGGCTGCGGTGAGGAACGCCGGCGGCGCGAATGTCGTTTCCGTGTAGACGTCGGGGCCGGCGTGTCAGGCTGTGAATCCACCAGCTGTCCGGGCTGATGAGTTGGAGAGTGGAGGTGGAGGGTTGAGAGCAGTAAGTCCAGGACAACTGAATTATGGGAATCCACCAGACAGGGGAATTTAAACAGCGTTTCCTGTAGCCGTCTCTCCATGGCGCGACGCAACACTTCCCCGGGTTTCTCCCACCACAATTCACACAGTCTGTAAACTCTGTCCATAACCTCCCTCCTGAGCCTCTCCTCAGAGACAGCTGGGTCAATGCTGGGCGGGATCATTCTGTCGCGGTTTGGCAGGGCAAACGGTGGGGATGTGGGAAAAGGAGGACCCAGGCACGATGCTCTGTGTAAGCAATGCGTTTATTTCAATTCAATTCAATTTTCTTTATATAGCGCCAAATCACAACAAAAGTCGCCTCAAGGTGCTTCATAGATACAGAGAAAAACCCAACAATCATATGACCCCCTATGAGCAAACTCTTTGGCGACAGTGGGAAGGAAAAACTCCCTTTTAACAGGAAGAAACCTCTGGCAGAACCAGGCTCAGGGAGGGGCGGGGCCATCTGCTGTGATTGGTTGGGGTGAGAGAAGGAAGACAGGATAAAGACATGCTGTGGAAGAGAGACAGAGATTAATAACAGATATGATTCAATGCAGAGAGGTCTGTTAATACATAGTGAGTGAGAAAGGTGACTGGAAAGGAAAAACTCAATGCATCATGGGAATCCCCCGGCAGCCTACGTCTATTGCAGCATAACTAAGGGAGGATTCAGGGTCACCTGGTCCAGCCCTAACTATATGCTTTATCAAAAAGGAAAGTTTGAAGCCTAATCTTGAAAGTAGAGATAGTGTCTGTCTCCTGAATCCAAACTGGAAGCTGGTTCCACAGAAGAGGGGCCTGAAAACTGAAGGCTCTGCCTCCCATTCTACTTTTAAATACTCTAGGAACAACAAGTAGGCCTGCAGAGCGAGAGCGAAGTGCTCTAATAGGGTGATATGGTACTACAAGGTCATTAAGATAAGATGGGGCCTGATTATTTAAGACCTTGTATGTGAGGAGCAGGATTTTGAATTCTGGATGTATAAAACCCCTGTGATTTTGTGTATATAGACTGTTCCACGGACCCCTCTAACCACTGCTAAGATGGTACATTCCTCCCATCCTTTGTTTGTGTTTGCGCTGGTTCACCGTGATAGCGCTGGTGGAGCTGGGCTGTTGTACTGAACATGTGTCGTGCGTGTGCGTGATGATAAGTAAGTGCCTTGTATTTGTTTGTTCTATGGTTGTAACTTATCATATACTTGCCTATGTACATTGTGTGATGCTTTTATAGAGTTTTCCAGCGGTTTGTGTAGCCACGAGACAATGTATATTCGCGCTGATTTGACCAAAATGGTGCTACCCTTGTGAACTGAGCTGCCCAAAGTAAAGATGGAGTCTATCCCTGTGCAGCAGCCCATTTGTGTCCACCAGGGGGTGGTGTTTAGTCATTTTCGAATTAGACTTTCTGTTCAACCCTTTCTGTATTATTTAGACCAGCTTGGTTGACTTTAATTGTTTGCTAATTGTAATTTCTGTTATTTTACAGAACCACACACATACATATACTCACACGAATTTACTTCTGGAGATGTTTTGGATTAAAGGAACCCTAATTCTCATTGCTGTGGACCCTCTCTTTCATCATATAAGTCACCTGTGCCTTCTGACCGAGAATAGGAAAATCCTGCTGTAATTTGCCAGTTTATTAAGCACACACATGTCCAGTTCACTGGATTTAACAGGAAGCCAAAACAGGAGAAATCTGCTCTCTCTTTCTAGTCCCTGTCAGGACTCTTGCTGCAGCATTTTGGATTAGCTGAAGGCTTTTCAGGGAGTTTTTAGGACTTCCTGATAATAATGAATTACAGTCGTCCAGCCTGGAAGTAATAAATGCATGAACTAGTTTTTCAGCGTCACTCTGAGACAGGATATTTCTAATTTTAGAGATGTTGCACAAATGGAAGAAAGCAGGCTTACATATTTGTTTAATATGTGCTTTGAAGGACATGTCCTGGTCAAAATGACTCCAAGGTTCCTCACAGTGTTACTGGAGGCCAAGGTAATGCCATCCAGAGGAAGAATCTGCTTAGATACCATATTTCTAAGCTTTTCAGGGCCGAGTACAATAACCTCAGTTTGATCTGAATTAAGAAGCAGAAAGTTAGCGGCCATCCAGGTCTTTATGTCTTTAAGACATTCCTGCAGTTTAACTCATTGGTGTGTGTTATCTGGCTTCATGGACAGATAGAGCTGGGTGTCATCTGCATAGCAGTGAAAATGTATGCTATGTCTTCTAATGATGCTGCCTAAGGGAAGCATGTATAATGTAAACAGAATTGGTCCTAGCACTGAACCCTGTGGAACTCCATAATTAACCTCAGTGTGTGAAGAGGACTCTCCATTTACATGCACAAATTGGAGTCTATTAGATAGATATGATACAAACCACTGCAGCACAGTACCTGTAATACAAATTCAAATCAAATTCAAATTTTATTTGTCACGTACACAGTCATACACAGTACGATATGTAGTGAAATGCTTGGACAACTGCTCGTGACCTAAAGAAAACAAAAAAGGAAAAGGCTATGAATAAGATAGGAAATAATATGAAAAATTAAAAAGGGTAAATTTAACTAAGAAGGAATAAAATATAAATTAAGGTTAAAAATGAAATAACTGTACAACACAAATTAGAATGAAGGGTAAATTTAACTGGGAAAGAATAAGATAAAATATATAAATTAAAGTTGAAAATAAAATAACTGTACAACAAAATACACAATATAGAACTATATAAGAATGTATGAAGAAATATAAATATAAATAAATATATACACAATAACATCAGCTGTACAAGTATTAACTGGAAATGAAGAATATAGTGTCCAGTGTTGTGCAATCCACATTATGTGTTGTGCAGTGCAAATATGCTTAAAGTGATTTAAGTGATGAAGTGAAAACAATGTCCAGAAAGTCCAGTGCAGTAAGAACCATATGTGTGGGTCAGTACTGTGTGGTGGTGTGATTGAGAGACCGTATCGCCTGCGGGAAGAAGCTCCTCCTCAGTCTCTCTGTGTTGGTCTTCAGGGAGCGGAATCGCTTTCCTGACCTCAACAGAGAGAACAGTCTGTTGTTGGGATGGCTGAGGTCCTTCACCATCTTCCTGGCCTTGGTCCAGCACCGCCTGCTGTAGATTGAGTGCAGGTCAGGGAGCTCGGAGCGGATGGTGCGCTCAGCTGACCGCACAACCCTCTGTAGAGCTCGTCTGTCCTGCATGGTGCTGTTCCCGAACCAGGTTAAGATGTTTCCCGCCAGGATGCTCTCTATGGTGCACGAGTAAAAGTTCCTGAGCACCTTGGAGGGCAGTTGGAAGTCTCTCAAGCGTCTGAGGTGGTAGAGACGCTGACGGGCCTTTTTCACCATGGTGTTGATGTGACAGGACCATGACAGGTCCTGCGTGATGTGAACTCCGAGGTATTTGAAGCTGTCCACTCTCTCCACTGGGCACTCGTTGATGACGGGGGTCTGGTAGTTCCTCTCCTGCTTAGTTCTGAAGTCCACTATCAGCTCCTTTGTCTTACTGACGTTTAGAAGGAGGTTGTTCCTCTGGCACCAGTTCTCCAGATTCCTAATCTCCTTCAGGTAGGCTGTCTCGTTGTTATCAGAGATCAGGCCCACCACGACGGTGTCGTCAGCAAACTTGATGATGGTGGTGGAGCTGGTAGTGGCCACGCAGTCATATGTGTACAAAGAGTACAGCAGGGGGCTCAGAACACACCCCTGGGGGGCTCCAGTGCTGAGAGTGGTGGAGGCTGAGACATGTCCGCCCATCCTTACTGCCTGTGGTCTGCCAGTTAGGAAGTTGGAGATCCACTGACACATAGATGAGCTGAGTCCCAGATGCTCCAGCTTGGTGGTGAGTGTGGAGGAAATTATGGTGTTAAATGCAGAGCTGTAGTCTATGAAGAGCATTTTAACATAATTCCCCCTTCTAGTGTCCAAGTGAGTGAGTGATGTGTGGAGGAGATGAGAGATGGCATCGTCTGTGGAACGATTTGGACGGTAAGCGAACTGTAGTGGGTCCAGTGTGTCTGGTAGTGAAGAAATGATGAAGTCTCTGACCAGGCGTTCAAAGCACTTCATCACTACTGAGGTGAGGGCTACAGGGCGATAGTCATTGAGAGAAGCAGGGTGGGGTTTCTTCGGGACAGGAACAATGATGGACTCTTTGAAGCATGTGGGGATGACCGACTGAGATAAAGAGATGTTGAATATCTCAGTGAACACAGGAGCTAGCTGGTATGCGCAGTCTCTGAGGATACGACCTGGGATACCGTCTGGTCCTGCTGCTTTCCTGGTGTTCACTCTTTTGAAGGCTCTCCTTACTTCATGCTCGGAGATGACGAGCACGTTTCCGGTGCTGGCAGTATCTTCCTGTCTGCAGCCGTTAGCGCCGCTAGCACTAGCATTGTTGGAGTCCTTAGCTGCAGCCTCGAAGCGAGCATAGAAAGTGTTCAGCTCGTCTGCCAGAGTCACGGCCGCGTTCGTCATACCGGTTGTTGGTGCTTTATAGTCCGTTATTGTCCTTAGTCCCCGCCACAAGCTCCTAGAGTCACTCTGTTGGAGTTGTGACTCTAGTTTCCTCCCGTAGCGCTGCTTCACCTCTTTCACCGCCCTCCGCACGTTATATGACGCGGCTTTGTACAGGTCCATGTCCCCCGTCGTGAGTCCCGTGTTGTAGGCAGCGGTGCGGGATCTCAGAGCGTCGTGGATGGTTTTATCCACCCACGGCTTCTGGTTGGGAAACGTTGTGATAGTCTTTGTCTCCACGGTATCATCCGCTAGTTTCCCGATGAATCCCACAACAGTAATACCTACAGCATGTTCTAATCGCTCTAATAGGATATTATGGTCGACAGTATCGAACGCTGCACTGAGGTCTAGCAGGACAAGCACAGAGATGAGTCCACTGTCAGAGGCCATAAGAAGATCATTTGTAACCTTCACTAAAGCTGTTTCTGTGCTGTGATGAGCTCTGAAACCTGACTGAAACTCTTCAAATAAACCTCTGCAGATGATCTGTTAGCTGTTTGACAACTACTCTTTCAAGGATGTTTGATATGAAAGGAAGGTTGGAGATTGGCCTATAATTAGCTAAGACTGCTGGGTCTAGAGATGCTTTTTGAGTAAAGGTTTAACTACAGCCAGCTTGAAGGCCTGTGGTACATAGCTGATTATTAGAGATAGGTTGATCATATTTAAGATCGAAGAATTAATTAATGGCAGGACTTCTTTGAGCAGTTTTGTAGGAATGGGGTCTAAAAGACACGTTGATGGCTTGGAGGAAGTAATTATTGAAGTTAACTCAGAAAGATCAATTAGAGAAAAAGAGTCTAACTTGACATCAATGGTACTAAGAGTAGCTGTAGATAATATTACATCTGTGGGATGATTACTGGTAATTTTTTCTCTAATGATAAATATTTTAGCTGTGAAGAAGTTCATGAAGTCATTACTAGTTAACGTTAAAGGGATGGTTGGCTCAACAGAGCTCTGACTGTTTGTCAGCCTGGCTACAGAGCTGAAGAGAAACCTGGGGTTGTTCTTATTTACTTCAATCAGTGATGAATAGTAAGATGTTCTGGCTTTGTGGAGGGCTTTCTTATAAAGCAGCAAACTATTTCTCCAGGCTAAATGATGATCCTCTAAATTTGTGACACGCCATTTCCTCTCCAGCTTACGAGTCATCTGCTTTAGGGTACGTGTTTGAGAATTATACCACGGAGTCAGGTACTTCTGACTAGAGACCTTAGTTTTCACAGGAGCTACAGTATCCAGAGTCGTACGTAGTGAGGAGGTGAAATTATTACCAAGATAATCGACCTCTGTTAGAGTAGTGTTCAGATAGCTGCTCTGCTGTGTTGGTACAGGGCATTGGAGATGATAACAGTGGGTGGATTATATTCTTTAACTTAGTTACAGCGCTTTCAGAAAGACATCTACTGTGATAAAGTCTACTCTCCACCGCTGTGTAATCAATTATTGTAAATGTAAATGTTATAAGGGAAATGGATCAGACAGGAGAGGGTTTTCAAGAAACACTGTTAAATGTTGAGTTTCTATGCATATGTTAAAACAAGATCTAGAGTGTGATTAAAGTGGTGGGTGGGTTCTTTTACATTTTGAGAGAAACCAATTGAGTCCAATAACAGATGCCATGTTGAGGCTGTCATTCTTAGCATCTACATGGATGTTAAAATCACCCACAATAATTATTTTATCTGAGCTCAGAACTAAATCAGATAAAAAGTCTGAGAAATCAGACAGAAACTCTGTGTAAGGCCCAGGTGGACGATAGATGATAACAAGTAAGACTGGTTTCTGAGTTTCACAGCTGGAGTGGACGAGGCTAAGCATCAGGCTTTCAAATGAATTAAAAGTCTGTCTTGGTCTTTCATTAATTAATAGGCTGGTGTGAAAAATTTCTGCCACACCGCCCCCTCGGCCTGTGCTTCGAGGTTTCTGGTAGTTAGAATGACTCGGGGGTGTTGATTAATTTAAACTAACATAATCATCCTGCTGCAACCAGGTTTCTGTAAGGCAGAGTAAATCAATTTGTTGATCAATTATTAAGTCATGTACTAACAGAGACTTGGAGGAGAGAAACCTAATATTTGAAGGCGCCTGTAAACAAGTATTCGCAGACACACCTGCATCCATACACACACACACACACACACTCATATCTGCAAACAGGGGGAAGGAGGACAGCACTACCAAAAATACATATAATAAAAGATAAGTCCATCGCTGCTCAGGGAGCCTGGGTCACTCCTCTCGCTACCTAGCCTGACCTGTCAGCTAAATCCACATCATCCTCTTCATGCATGTTGTCTTACTCCAAGCTGTATAGGCTTGAAAGCCTACTACCAATTAAGCATATTAGGTGATGTGCATCTCTGTAATGAGAAGGGGTGTGGTCATAATGACATCAACACCCTATATCAGGTGTGCATAATTATTAGGCAACGTCCTTTCCTTTGGCAAAATGGGTCAAAAGAAGGACTTGACAGGCTCAGAAAAGTCAAAAATAGTGAGATATCTTGCAGAGGGATGCAGCAGTCTCAAAATTGCAAAGCTTCTGAAGCGTGATCATCGACCAATCAAGCGTTTCATTCAAAATAGTCAACAGGGTCGCAAGAAGCGTGTGGAAAAACCAAGGCGCAAAATAACTGCCCATGAACTGAGAAACGTCAAGCGTGCAGCTGCCAAGATGCCACTTGCCACCAGTTTGGCCATATTTCAGAGCTGCAACATCACTGGAGTGCCCAAAAGCACAAGGTGTGCAATACTCAGAGACATGGCCAAGGTAAGAAAGGCTGAAAGACGACCACCACTGAACAAGACACACAAGCTGAAACGTCAAGACTGGGCCAAGAAATATCTCAAGACTGGTTTTTCTAAGGTTTTATGGACTGATGAAATGAGAGTGAGTCTTGATGGGCCAGATGGATGGGCCCGTGGCTGGATTGGTAAAGGGCAGAGAGCTCCAGTCCGACGCCAGCAAGGTGGAGGTGGAGTACTGGTTTGGGCTGGTATCATCAAAGATGAGCTTGTGGGGCCTTTTCGGGTTGAGGATGGAGTCAAGCTCAACTCCCAGTCCTACTGCCAGTTTCTGGAAGACACCTTCTTCAAGCAGTGGTACAGGAAGAAGTCTGCATCCTTCAAGAAAAACATGATTTTCATGCAGGACAATGCTCCATCACACGCGTCCAAGTACTCCACAGCGTGGCTGCAAGAAAGGGTATAAAAGAAGAAAAACTAATGACATGGCCTCCTTGTTCACCTGATCTGAACCCCATTGAGAACCTGTGGTCCATCATCAAATGTGAGATTTACAAGGAGGGAAAACAGTACACCTCTCTGAACAGTGTCTGGGAGGCTGTGGTTGCTGCTGCACGCAATGTTGATGGTGAACAGATCAAAACACTGACAGAATCCATGGATGGCAGGCTTTTGAGTGTCCTTGCAAAGAAAGGTGGCTATATTGGTCGCTGATTTGTTGTTGTTTTGTTTTTGAATGTCAGAAATGTATATTTGTGAATGTGGAGATGTTATATTGGTGTCACTGGTAAAAATAAATAATTGAAATGGGTATATATTTGTTTTTTGTTAAGTTGCCTAATAATTATGCACAGTAATAGTCACCTGCACACACAGATATCCCCCTAAAATAGCTAAAACTAAAAACAAACTAAGAACTACTTCCAAAAACATTCAGCTTTGATATTAATGAGATTTTTGGGTTCATTGAGAACATGGTTGTTGTTCAATAATAACATTATTCCTCAAAAATACAACTTGCCTAATAATTCTGCACTCCCTGTATACTGTGTTCCCAGATGAATCTTGAACAGCACATATAGTTGTTTTTTTCTTTATTTATTTTTAGCTGGTTTGCTAGAAATTGACTGGATTTATTACCATGTTCATTATTTTGTAAGTGTAGTCTTTGTACAAAGAATTTTTATTTTTTATTTTTTTATCAATTATCTCATTTAAATCTAGTTTTGTTTTGCGTATTTTGTTCAATGTTTCCTGATCTTGGTGGGACGCGTAGGCTTCTTCTAGTGATTTGATGTTTTTTTTCTAATTCCTGAATATTTTTGTTTTCTTTTTTCTTTTTATGTGATGAGAAAGAAATTATTTTACCTCTCATCACAGCTTTCCCTGCTTCCCATAGAACAGAAGCTGATATTCCGGGAGTGTCATTATAGTCTAAATATGAAGTCCACTCTTTTTTAAAATATTTAATAAAGTCTTCATCTTTAAGTAGTGATATATTAAATCTCCAGTTTTTTCTTGGCGTAGTATTATTCTTGTGCATTAGTGTTAAAGATACAGGACCATGATCGCTGACAGCTATAGGGTGAATCTCAGTGTCTGAAATGTCGTTCAGCAGTGAGCTGCTGACCAAAAAATAATCCAGACGAGAGTAGGAGTGATGGACATGTGAGAAAAAAGTATATTCCTTACTGGTGGGGTGAAGGGAGCGCCATGCATCGCAAAGACCAAAGTCGCTCATATACTGTTTGATTATATTTGTGGACTGCCAATTACGCTGAGTTCCCGCTGTATTGAGCCTATCCATGTCTTCATTTAGTCCAAGGTTGAGGTCGCCTCCAAGAACAAGTGTGCCATCTAAGTGTTCAGAGAGTGCACTGAAAAAACCGTGAAAGAATGAGGGATCATCAACATTTGGACCATATACACTTGCAATACATAGCTTTTTATCACGTATAGATAGTTTAATGATTAAGAATCTGCCCTCTGGATCTATAACTGTATCGAGTACTGTGAAATTAATATTTTTATGTATTAAAATTGCTGCTCCCCTTTGTCTAGAATTATAACAAGCTGAGAACACATTAGGAAACTCAGGTGTTTTAAGTTCATTCGAACCTCTAAGAGGTCTGTGGGTCTCTTGTAAAAGGACAACATCTGCCTGTAGTTTTTTGAGTTGGTTAAATATTTTTAACCTCTTTTCTCTGGAGCCAGCTCCGTTTATATTCCATGTAATGAACCTCAGTGTACCCATAGATGACTGTGTATAACTAGGGATGAACGCTGTGTGCGTTGCTTAGACAGGTGGAGAGAATACGTCACTTATTCGTAAATAAAGAGAAGGAGAGAGAGAAAAAATGTGTGGCGAGATGCTCCCTGAGTTTGACTATGTGTATGCATATTTACTAATATGAGTACGCTTGGCTTAAGTGTGTGTATCCTAAACGACTGTGTGCGCTGTCTGACTGAAGTAAATGTGCTGCTGTTGAGCGCATGACTGTGCGTGATCGTGCTGTGCGTATGTGTCGAAATAAAGGATGTTGTTTGTGGATGAGTCTGGAAGCAGGTGATCGAAGTAGTGAAAGAAAATAAAAAGAAAGAAACCAAGGACAATGGTGAGCAGCATAAAAAAGAGGGGGGGCGGGGGAGAAGAAAACCCCCCGGAAACATTCCAATTAAACCATTGACGGAGAGTGACAGTGTTCATTCTGCTATGAAATCACACTTAAGATGTGATTGATGTGAAGGATGATCAATGTTCAGCTCGAGCCATCCCTCAGCGGGTAGATCGATGATGTGACCAGCGTGAATGTTAGGATGAACCTTTACTTTGAAGCAGATGACTTCCTGTTTGGCTTGGTGTTCGGCACACTGAATCAGCTCATTTAAAATGCTGATGGGCACTGGTTACGTGGCTGCTAGGGACATTGATGAGTATACAGACTCAGTCTGCGGATTTATCAGGAAATGCGTGGAAGATGTCGTCCCATCCAGAACAGTTAAATCCTTCCCAAATCAAAAACCCTGGATTAACGGAGATGTTCGCGCGGCACAGAGCACCGCCTTTGCCTCCGCGAACACATCGGACTACAAACACGCACATTACCAACTCCGGAAGACGATCAAAGCAGCCAAACGTGAGTACAGGGACAGGGTGGAGCAACAGTTTGACAACCCTCGGAGTATGTGGCAGGGACTAAACACGATCACAGACTTTAGAGGGAAAACCAGCACACCGCAGACCACAAACAAACAAAACAGTGAAGAAGGCGCAGCAGCGCCTCTTCTTTCTCAGGAGACTGAAAAGATTCGGCATGAGCCCCCGCATCCTCAGGACCTTCTATCACTGTGCCATTGAGAGCATCCTCACTGGATGCATCACCACCTGGTATGGCAACAGCACCGCCTACAACTGCAAAGCTCTCCAGCGAGTAGTGCGGTGCTCTGAACGGATAATTGGAGGTGAGCTTCCCTCCCTCCAAGACATCTACAGGAAGCGCTGCCTGAGGAAAGCGGGGAGGATCATCAAGGACTCCAGTCACCCCAGCCATAAACTGTTCAGACTGCTTCCATCAGGAAGGAGGTTCTGCAGCATCCGGTCCCGTACCAGCAGACTGAGAGACAGCTTCTTCCACCAGGCCATCAGACTGCTGAACACGTCATAGACACCTCAGCTTCACTACTGGAACTTCAACATTATGCACTCCATACTGTACAGTAACGCCACTGTTTTGCACATATTCAACTCTGTATATTTTATTTTATATATTCTATTCATTGTTTACTCTATTTAATTTGTAAAATATGTGTATACACACACACACACACACACGTAGAAAAATATTTAGTATACACATCCAGAAATGCATATACTATTATATATTGTACATATATTTATTAGTTTCAGATGTAGCCATTCTTGTATTTTGCTTGTTTACATTATTGTATTTTGCACAACTCTGTTGCTTGTGAAGCTCGCACACAAGAATTTCACTCACATGTGCTGTACCAATGTACCTGCACATGTGATGTGACAATAAAAGTGATTTGATTTGAATAAAAGTGATTTGATTTGGTTACCGTGGTGACCTAACAGGTAAACAGCCCTGCTCTGCAGGAACACGTATGACGGTGCCAACACGTTAACTTCCTGCGTCTGTTTATCTATTTTGTCTCACATCAATTATATCGTCAGTCATATTGTTATCACAAATTTTCAAATATATCTAGTGATAAATATTTTTGGCCATATTGCCCTGCCCTATTCCTGAGAGCCGACCACATGGACAAGCTTGTATTTCTGCACACTAATGTGGAAACTGAAAGGTAAGCACTGAGAAAACACTCCAACATGTAACATTTAATAAGTAAATTCCCTTTTTCAGGTTGCACAAAGTGTTCCACTGCAGGGCTGCATGTGTAGTTTTTAGCACTTTATGTTGTTGCTGTGTTTACGTGGATGAATCCTTCAAGCTGTTTCATTTGGATTTATTTCTAAGTTGCAGAGAGCATTTTTATTATTATTATTTTAAAATCAAAGTACTCAATAAGTAAGAGCTCAATGTTAAATTGTTTACATATTTTTCATGTTAAACAGAAGAGTTGATTTTTCATGAATGTAGTTTTTGATTGACTTCTGATAAGGCAGATGTGAACTTGTCCACGTACCCCTCAGTTTCATTTTAAGCATAGTTTGGACTGTTAACTGTGAGTTTTCCTACAATTAAATTCAGTCTTAACGTAATATTGCCTGGCTTTTAGTATTGTCTCCCCTGTACTGTCATACATACTGCATATTCTTGCCACTACACACCCAGTGTTGCTGCTGTCGCTATCGTGTGTGCTCGTTGTTCTTTAAATAACCCGAGCCCAGTTCCTTGTATGTGCATACATACTTTTGTCATTTTAAATTATGCAGAGCACAGAGTCGATGCGGATCACCTTTTCCTTTTCTTTTCAGAGCTTAAAGAACAAACGAAGATTTGAAGAAAAATTTTAACTTTTTATATTTTAAAAACTTAAAACTTCTTTTCACAAACAGTTTAAAAACAGTTTTTAAAAAGGTTAAAACATCTGACTAAAAACTTCAGTTCGTCTCATCAGTTATTGATCCTTGCTGGTGATGTCATGTGGTCACCACTTGTAGTATTTCCAGTCATGTGATCTGCCTGGCAGCAGCGGCATCCACGGTGGTTACGGGCTGCAGATTTTTCCACGGATCCTGCATCATAGACGGGCTGAAGTATTTCTGCACGGGCGCGTCTGAAGACTGAAACACACAGCAATGACACGTTTAAAACACGTCACAGACACACGTCTCTCACATGTCCCAGTTTGTTTGAAGAACTTCGGTCACGTGACAAATCTCGCTAACGGAGTCAGCTTTGCAGGAAGTTTTGGTTTAACATCTATTTATTAAACACTCACTACATCTGCTTCTCTCTGCTCTGAGATTACAGTGAGAGTGACGCCCCCCCCTCCCCGCAACCTCCGCCTGTCCTCGGGTGGACGATCTCTTGCTGATCATGACCCCCACCCAAGACAAAGAAGAGTCACCTGAAATCGATCTTATTAATGATCAGGCGGACTTATGAATGACTCACGGATCATCTGTACCGATCAGGCTGTCTGATTGGGAGTGCTGCCAGTTCTGATCCAGCCTCGGATCCTTACCTTGAAGTTCGGAGCTGAAGTTGGACTGAGGGACTGTGGCCGCCGGAAACCGTCCCCTCTGCGCCGCATCGGACCCCCGAAACCGCGCGAGCCGCTGCCGAACGTATCTCCGAACCCCCCGGAACCGTTTCCGAACCCGGCTGGAGATCCGTCTCTGTATCCTCGATTAGAACCCGGAGAGTAGCCTGGAGATCCCGGAGAGTAGGGGGAGTAGCTCCGCGAGGAGCCTCCGTATGGGGAGCGGGGGAAGCCCCAGCCGGACGCCGGTCGTGGAGCTCCGGGACTCCGCTGATGTCTGTCTGGAGCGCGGAACATGTGAACGGGTAAAGAGCGGAAGAGGAGAATTAAACTGCTGCCACAGAACGACGAACAACACAACAAAACACTAGGAGGCCGGAACCGGAAACACAGCTTTCAGCTCCGCCCACAGACTGCAGCGCCGCTCAGCGGACCGCAGGGTGAACAGTTCTGTTCATATCCGTGTAAAGCAGGGCTCCGCAACCTTTAACACCCAAAGAGCCACTTGGACCCGGTTTCCACGCAAAAGAAAACTGGGAGCCGCAAATACTTTTTGAAATCTAAAGTCAAGTCAAGTCAAGTTTATTTATAGAGCACATTTAAAAACAACCAAGGCTGACCAAAGTGCTGTACAGTAAATACAGATAAAAATACAATAGAACACAATTTCGTAAAACACCTCGCTGATCAAATAAAAAATAAATAAACAAATAAATTAAACCTTTCTAAAAGCCAATGAAAAGAGGTGAGTTTTAAGAGCAGTTTTAAAAGTTTCTAGGCTTTTGGAGAATCTGACGTGAGGAGGTAAACTGTTCCACAGTCTGGGTGCAGCCACAGCAAACGCCCTCTCTCCCTTTGTCTTTAATTTATACCTGGGAACATCTAAAAGCATCAGATCGGCTGACCTCAAAGATCTCCTGGGGCGATAAGTACTAAGGAGTTCTGACAGGTAAGAAGGTGCAGTGCCATTTAAAACCTTAAAAGCCAGCAGTAAGATTTTAAAATCAATCCTAAAAGCAACTGGGAGCCAGTGGAGAGAGCAGAGAACCGGAGTGATGTGGTCTCTTTTTTTTGAACCGGTCAACAGGCGAGCGGCAGCGTTCTGCACCAGTTGAAGGCGATGTAGACAGGAACGATCTAGGCCAGCATAGAGGGAATTGCAGTAGTCTAGCCGTGAAGTAATAAAAGCATGGACCACTCTTTCTAGATCGTTCCTGCAAAGGTAAGACTTGACTTTGGCTAAAATCCGTAAATGATAAAAAGATCCCTTAACTACAGAGCTGATTAAGTGAAAATAACACTGTATATGTTGTTATTTTTACCTTTATGCTTTGTGTGAACAACTAAAGTAAGTAAGTAAAGTTTATTCATTAAGCGCTTTTCACAGACAGGCAGTCACAAAGCGCTGCACACAAATATTAAAATAAACAATACAATCAATAGACACAATGTAAAAGATCAAATGTAAATAATGTAAAGAATATAAAATACGTACAACAAAAGGCTTGTTTGAAAAGAAAAGTTTTTAACTGCTTTTTAAAAGAATCCACGGAGCAACTAAGGTGTGTTGCTTATGAAATCCACGAAGTGCTACAGAGAAAATTACCTTTTATTTATGTAATTAACACATTTTGAACTCTTAAAGAAATATAACCAAAGGAAAGACGCTGAACTAAAATGATCCAGCAGACAAAAGCTGCTGTGAGCCACCCTCATATCGCCTTTGTGCTTTTGGAGCCTTGACCTGACTTTTAAAAAATAACTGGAAAAAAGTACTATGCTGCTAAAAATGAAAAATGGATATTTGCAAAATTCTGCCTAAATATGTATTTTACCTGGTTAATGTGTGTGGCGGGGCGTGGTCTGCAGTGCCGCTGCATGGAAGTCGGACGCACCTGAGCGGCACCCGCAATCACGCCTCGCCGCCTTAAAGTCTGTGCTCTCTCTGCTGTTGGTGTGTGTCGGGCTGTGAGCTGCAAAGCTACAGCCGGCTGTATGTGTACAGCAACCGTGTGTGAAAAGCGGTCAATAAAGAGATGCTGAAAAGCTTGTTCATGCAAGCATCGTCGGGTCTGCTGTGATATGTTTACAATGAGACTTGTGGTCCTGAACCTCTGCGCACAGCATCTGCAAAACGAGGCTTTCATCTTTACGCAGGACTGTAAGCTGTCATCTGTGAGGCGTGAGCGGTGTTTGTTTTTAACGTAGTTCACGGTGGAGAACAGCTGCTGACATAATGTGGATCCGAAGGTCCATAACTGGCCCACCTGGGGTTGAAAGTCTCGATAAATGCACAGCGTTTCGGCGGGTACACCGGCTTCCGCGAGTGTGACGCTTATTTTGAGCGATGAAAAAAATAATACGATATAATTTTATTTTTATATTTCAAAATCACAGTAATCTCCCAATTTAGAACTACAAGTTAAAAAGAACTAAACACAAATAAAATACACTTCAGCTAAATACTTCTAATTTATTTTCCCAAACCACCCGGAGCCGCAAAATAAGGACTAAAGAGCCGCGGGTTTCCGACCCCTGGTGTAAAGCAAAGCAAGTTTATTTATATAGCACAACACAGCAAGGTGATTCAAAGTACTTTACAGAGACATTAAAAAACAAAAACAAATAAAAAGCATTTAAAATGGGATAAAAGAAGAAGAAAGGAGCAGTAGATAGAATCAGTAGTTAAAATGTAAGTTTTGAAATTTAAGCTTAAAAGTAGAACAGTGCGGATTTGGTGCTTTATTCAAATGTAGCTGAGAACAGGTGAGTCTTCAACCTGGATTTAAATAAACTGAGTGTTTCAGCTGATCTGAGGCTTTCTGGGAGTTTGTTAGGGGGAGCTATTGACAAGCTCATTGACTGAACCTTTGGGCAGGCCAGATGCTAATGGGAAGACCTGGTTAAAGATCTCACTACTGTATTCAGTTATACACCGTTTTGTGATCACTGCTGCTGACATATTTGTGTGGGCTGAAATTTTACTTTCAACAAAAACACAGTAGCTTAATGGTCAGACAGGCCCACATCAGACACAGTAACCTTTGAAATGCTCAGGCCCTTGGAGATCAGTAGGTCAACAGTGTGTCCTCTATTATTATATTATTATACTATTAGTGTTTCACTATTAATCACAGTGTTACTAAATAAAAGGATCTGGCTTGCATCAGTCACATGACTAACATTAACCAATGATCACCCTTGACGTCAGCGCACACTGGTTAACTGGGAACGCGCTCACAAAGAGCATGCGCATTTCCATACTGCCTGATTGGTGTAGAGCTGTGAACTGGGAGACTGGTCCGATTAGCCCTTATCTTTTTTTACTTTGCACCCAAATTCTTGCCTCTCATATTTCGAATAGCCCTGTGAAAGGTATAAACATAGCAGACAGAGAGATTGTCATCAGTCAATTGGCAGATGATACCACAATTTTTCTTAAAAATGCCAGCCAAGTGCCAATTGCTTTACGTGTAATAGAGGATTTCTCAAAAGGGTCTGGATTGGTCCTAAACTTAAATAAATGTCAGTTATTACCTGTCAAAGAGTGTAATGTTCAGAGTCTTTGTAATATAACAGTTAAAAATGAAGCAACATATTTAGGTCTGATTATCTGCAAAGATCCAAAAGACAGAATTTTACTAAATTTTCCCCCAATTATTAAAAAAATCTCAAACCAAATTAAATCAATGGTTGCAGAGACATTTAAGTTTAAGAGGAAGGGTATTGCTCTCAAAAGCAGAAGGTCTGTCTTGACTGACTTATGCAGCAATTTCTCTGCATGTGGACGGCAAAACTTGTAAGGATATCGACCGAATGCTCTTCAACTTCCTTTGGAAAAACCGGACACATTACATCAGAAAAAGTGTATTGATGAATGACTATGAACACGGTGGTCTCAATGTTTTGGATTTTACTACTCTAAACAATACATTTAAGATTAATTGGGCTAAACATTTTCTTAAAAATCCGGTATCCATTTGGAATTTTATTCCTCACTACATTTTCTCTAAGTTTGGGGGTCTAAGTTTTGTCTTAGGTTGTGATTGTAATATAGATAAGCTTCCAGAAAAGCTCTCGATGTTTCACAAACAAGTTCTATTAGCTTGGTCCCTTATATATAAACACAACTTTACACCCCATACGTATTCAATTTGGAATAATAGGAACATAGTGCATAAAAATAAATCATTATTTTTTTCTAGGTGGGTTGAGAAACGGATTGTTTTAGTGAATCAGCTGTTTAATCCTAATGAGCAGCTTATGTCTTATTCAGAATTTTTAAACACCTATAAATTTCCAGCCACACCCAAAGAATATGCCATATTATTTGATGCAATACCTACGGGTATTATAATGCTTTTTAAAGGTATTCAACCTTGCATATCATTGTTTCTCTCCCCAACCCTTTAGATTCACACATAGGAAGAATCTGTCTAACAAACCACAGTAAAAGTAATAAGAATATTCGTGCTTTGTTCCAGACAGAATCTCTAACTGTCCCACATGTGGTCTCTTACTGGGATTCCTTTGTCAGTGACATTAACTGGAAAAGAGTATGGACAATTCCTAACAAGTATCTGGTAACGAATAAAGTGAAGGAAGTCTCATTTAAAATATTGCATAAATTTTATCCTGCTAATCATTACATGACGAAGTTCAAAAGGGACATAAATGTGAGCTGTGGATTTTGTGGAAGCCATCCTGAGACTGTGCAGCACCTCTTCTGGATCTGTTCATGCGCTGGAACATTTTGGAAAGACTTCAGTAGATTCATTGCTGGACATCTCTACAAAGACTTTACTGTGAAACGGGAAAATGTTGTATTTTGTTTCTTTCAAAGGCAAAAAAAGGAAGATGTTTACTTTATAATAAACTTGTTAGTTATCTTAGCTAAATTTTATTTTCACAAATGCAAATACAGTAACAAAAAACCTAATTTTAAACATTACTATAATGATGTTTTATGTTACATAAAATTGATTCGTGGATCAATTAACGAAAAGGCTGTGAAAACTATTACTGTTTGTAGTAATTACAAATTATTGAATGTATGTAATTCTTTGTATTACACCCCCTGGCATATGTTAATTTTGTTCTGATTGTATACATGTTCTGTATACTGTTTCTTAATAAAGTTTAATATTTAAAAAAAACCCCAAAAAAAACCAAAAAAAAAAAAAACTGGGAGACTGGTGCGACACAAACCAGTCAACACTGTAGCCTATAGCACACAGCAGTATCAGCTTATTATGGCCACGTTGTGTTGTGTAGACTGACGAATTGACTCAAATGAGCGTGCTGTGTGTGCAACAGCGCGACAAACATTACCTGTTACCTTTTATTAGCTGCACAGGTGTCTGGGTCATTAGCTGCTAGCTAACTGGGTAAGCCTGTCATGTCTCAGGAACATATTTAGTTTTAAAGTAAGTTACAGGGCTTTCCCTGACTTTCTGGGGGGGCTTATATTACACTAAAAACTATCTAATATCCTCATCAATATAATTATGAACTATTAAAAAAACACTATTTTTAAAGAAAATACATTACGATTTATATTAGATTTATATTTCAAATATGACAAAATGCTGATTTTACAGCAGCCACATGATCGCTACAGTTTAAACATTTAATCAGCTTTCTGCCTATGTTCAACTATTTTATATTTAACACTTTAGTTGTTTTATTCTTATGACTTTATTATTACAGCAGTAGGAATAAAGGGAAGGATTCTGGATCAGCACCATGATGCAAACTTGTGGCTACAGTATATACAGTATACTGGATTGTGTGTGTGTGTGTGTATACCATGACCATCCCTACTAATATTCCAGTTTCAGTTTATTTCCCACAGTTTTCTAATCTTTATGTTTCCGAGCGCTGTCACCAACCTTTGCATGTTATTGTCTGACAGCTCGCGTCTCTCCTGTGGACTCGGCCTCAGATCAACACAGCCTGCCCTCCAACAGTGTACCAACCAGGTAAAACACACCTGATGACAGTGATACAGTGTGATCTGATTCATGTTAGAGTCTTGATGAATGTGTGTTGTTGTTCTTCAGCCTGGGTCGAGCACCCACCCCTCAAACATCTCTGCACGGCCCTGCTGAAAACTGATTTAATGAGGCCACACTCGGCAGGTTAATTATAAACAACAATCAATTCCTGACTGATGACTCGAGTTTTAAAATGTGTCACCTCTATAAAGGTGAAAAATAAATTTAACTGCAGTCACACCACGAGGAAGCTGCTGCAAACACACTGCATGAAACTGTTTCTTCATGTTTAGAGAATTCGAAAATGACTCCAGCCTGACCATGGCAAACTCAACAAATGGCCTCCAGGCTTACAGACCAATGACTGTAGAAAACATGGACGACGCGACAGCGCCCCAAAAATGAAGCCAAAACGTCTCTATCGCCCCCTGGTGTCTGGCTGCAGTATAGGTCATAAACCCCGCCTTCTCCATGTTAGCGGATGGGACTGGGGTCAGACTAAAATTAATTTATTCTCCTCAGATAATTTTTTTCAAAAGTTTCTTTCTTTTGTTTTCAATAGTTCTCATCATGCTGATTTATGTCCAAGAGGTCTCCTTTCCCATAAGTTTGATTCTAATTCCCAGAGGTGTGGACTCGAGTCACATGACTTGGACTCGAGTCAGACTCGAGTCATTAATTTTATGACTTTAGACTTGACTTGAAAAAATGTTCTAAGACTTGTGACTTGACTTGGACTTTTACACCAATGACCTGGGACTTGAATTGGACTTGAACCGGTTTACTTGAAAAGACTTGATATTTTACCCCAAATATAAAATTTAACATGCATATTATATAGAGATTGAAAATGTGACGTCATTCACGGGTAGAACCGCAAAGGATTCTGGGAACTCGTGGCAAGCGGTACTAGCGCACGCAGGCTTTCAATTAAAATCAGTTATACAGCGATAAAAAGAAACACAAAAATGTCAAGAAGCCGTTGTAACTGCAATAGCCGGTCGCATGACAGCCACGGGAAGCCGACGGGTAAAGAGATCGGTTGTTATCGGATTACGTCGTTGAAGAGAAATTGTTCAAGCCATGTTTCCGAAGTAACAAAGACGCGATGGATGGCCTGGATTGCAGCCATTCAAAGATCAAATATAACGTCCCAGAACACTCCAGCTCACAGGTTAGTCTGCTCCAAGCATTTACACGAAGGTCAGTGTTTTTTAGTAGTTAATACGTCATTTTCATAACATAATTGGTGATATAGGTTACAAGCAAGTCTGGCGCTGAACAGAAATGGTCGCGCTATGCTCCTTTGTTTATTGTGCATAAATAGTGAATTGTCCTGACACAATATTGCGTTTCGCTTCTGTTATTATGGTACATTGACAAAAACATATACTTTTATTCACAGGATAAAACAGGTTTTTTGTATCACTAATTGCCCAGTACGATTACAGCATACAATATTGTTGTCACTGCTACATTTCTGTGATGCTACCAGAAATTATTTCCACTACTAATTAATTACCGTTGAGCTCAAAGGTCCTATTAATAAACGGTTAAGGAATGTGTATTTATGACGACGATTTGTGAGACTGGTAAACTTATGATACGTACGATGGTCTTTCGTTCTACATGGTGCATTTCAAGGTCCTGCACCCATCCGTCGGTAAACTGTACCTGGGCTTGTTGCAGTGACCTGAAGTTACTAAACTTCATGAGTGTGTGCACTCACTCCAAGAACCGTATGATTATAAATATGCATATAAATATGCTACGATGAGATAGCTGACTTCATCTAACTAGCAAATGTTGTCCAGGCTACGTTGGTGATACAGTTTTTTTAATGTGTATGATATTTTTGTCATGCGATTTTAAAGCCGGTCCTACAACCGCATCCAAGAATAACATGCAGCTTATCTCAGAACTGTCGGTGAAAATTATTCTTGGAGCTAGGTTTAATTGAGCTGCATTTTATAGAGGTGCAATTTCACAATTTGTGTATATTTTCTAAGTTCACTATTTTGTCATGTGTTGAGAAAAACACAGATTTTAAAATTACATGGTCTAATATTTACATTTAGCATAACTGCAACATTATTTTTTCGTTGTTTTTTTTTTTTTAAAGACTCGAAAGGACTTGAAATTCAAAGTTTCAGACTTGTGACTTGACTCGGACTTTTACACCAGTGACTTGAGACTCGACTCTGACTTGCCTGACATTACTTGAGACTTGACTTGAGACTTGAGGATAAAGACTTGAGACTTACTTGAGACTTGCAAAACAATGACTTGGTCCCACCTCTGCTAATTCCTACCGCCGTGATGTTAAATTGGGGTCAGCGTTTACTTTACGAAAACACGACAGAGTGTTTTTACCTGACAGCCTGAGGTGTTCTTCAGTAAACTGGACTACCTGACAGAAGGACCCGAGACCTCACTGCACTTTTTCGGTAAGTTAAACATGTTTGTAAGCTAATCCGTAACTACCGTCCTTAGCTCGGTCCTCAGACCTAGCTAGCTAAGATGAGCACTCGGCTGTCAGGGTTCGTTTCAAGAGCATCTGGCTGCAGCCACTGGGGAGCGCCATATTGCGACCTCCACACTAACCGGAAACACGTAATTCAGTTAAATCGACTTTGACAGCTAAAATGAAATTGTGTATTTTTTACTATTCATGCTGCTGATAAATAAATTTGTTTCTAAGTGTTTTTTTTAACACTCTGGGTTTATTTAAAAAAAAAAATCACCATCCCTTCAGCTTGTTTGTGGCAAAAGTGTCCATGTGTTATGTTTTTGTTTGTTTGCTACTTTTTCTGCATAAAGGTTTTTTCATAAATATAAACTAGTCATTACTTTTTACATTTTTAATCCTTCAAACACTTTTTTCTAGTACAATGCACGTGTTTGAAGACAACCTCAAAACTCACCATTTCATATATCAGCAGTGCTACTAGAAATTATTGTACAGTGGTCCCTCACTATAACCCGGTTCACCTTTTGCGGACTGTTTCACTGATTTATTTTATTTTATTATTAAAAATTATATTTTTGAATTTTTAATTGCATGACAAACATACAATAGACTCTTGAGCATATTTATATAGCTAAATACACAATAGTATAACCGTGCTAAATAAAAGAGGCCCAAGTACCAAAGCACTCTAATGCAAGCCTCTAAACTGCATGTTGATAAGTACGTGAAGCGTACCTCTACAGCTGAAAACAGATTGTATCCATACTTTGAGGATCTGCTGAATTGTTTTTAATGGCGCTTTTTTTTTTTTGATGAACTGCAGATGATGATGAATTCCTCTTTATTGTAGAAACAGTCCCTAAGCTGTTGTTGCTCATACTTACTGAGTTCCCTAGCTACTTCCTTACTATGTCAGTAAACTTTTTGAAAAGGAAGCTGCTGTAGATTTAAAGAAACACCTTAATTGAAGCAAAGGCAAAAAAATTGGAATGAATTTTATGTGACTGTAAAGCCAACAATAAGTGAAAGTCCAAAAACGCCTCCAATCCTAATGATCTCCCCCTCTCTCTCTCTGTGTGTGTGTGTGTGTCCTCACAGAAGGAAGGTCACGACAGGAGCTTTTTTCAATCAGTTTTTACAAGAAGTGTAGCTCATACAATGGTATAAATGTATTATTTGCGATACTTTATAAATATGAACCTCTAAAGATTTTGAGTTCGTGCACATTGTGAATCAAGAATCTAAATATTTGTATCACAATGATTTCTATAAAAGCATTTTGTTTATGGGGATAATGTGACAAATCTTTTGTGCGTCCTATTAATGATCAATGGTGATTAAAGAGGAACCCTGGCTCTGGACATTTTCATGACAAGTGACAGGGCTGACATCTACTAACGAGAGAACATGTTTTATCATCATAAACACGGTGATAAGACGCATCGTTAAAGTGTCACTTCAGTAATGTTGACTCATGTTTTTTAATAGATGACTTAAAACACTAAACTCTAATTTCTGTGGTTATTTTAAGTTTACAGAATATAACATGTGGTAAGACGACGAGTTTTACTTCTCATGTTATGTGTATCTATTTATCATGTATGCTACTTTGCTCTGTGGACTGTAAAATGTTTCATTGTGTTCATGAAATAAACCAGACTTTCACTGTCTGCATCTTTTACTGTTTTTCTGCTTTTGTTCACTCCAAGTTTGACAAAACCTACAGATATCCAGAGTTAACTCGCTAACAATGGGGAGCAATCTCAGTGTATTTAGCTGCTTTTTCCCTGAACACAACCAACCGAGAGAAACGCCTGTAGGCCTCACTTTGGTCATTTTGAACGCTGAAGGAGATTTGTTCAATAGACACCTTATACTAGTGTTTCCTGCACTTAATCCATCACTACTATGTTCTATATAAATCCAGATTCCTTTTATAGTTTGCAGTGAAATTTGTTAAACCATTGCTTAATGGGACAGAAGTACAAGTCGCTCTTTACTAACACATTTGTAGATGAGTTTAATGCTGAACAACACAGCTAGCAGTCTCACACACTCTTTAGGTTTTTCAAGTTATGTGTGTAAGGGTTTAGTCTATCAAACCTTACCCTTTTCTCCTCAGTATCACAACAGTATGACTCCCAAAGTACGGCTCAGTAAACAACCTATGACTCTAAAGCCAGAACAGAAAGATACAGTTGGAAGATGAATGATTGCGTTTTTATGATGTGTAGTAAAACGACCCCCTCTTCTTCTTCTCTGTGTTGTTCTTGTGTGTGTGTGTGTGTGTGTGTGTGTGTGTGTGTGTGTGTGTGTGTGTGTGTGTGCCTTAGAAGTCAAATAATACATTAGCCATACTTAAAAAAAACATCTGAATTTCATTTAGAACTGAGATTCTAAGTTGTAAGGAGGAATCTTATGCACAGCCAGAAACATGTTTCCCCACTTTCACAATGCTGAGGTGCCAAATCCACAACCCCCAACAAATGGTTTATTACACGTGGGTGTGAAGGGCAAGCTTTACTTACACAGCCTCACACACAGTAGATTTTTAAAGTTTTTTTGGGTGCAGTGGTTTAGCCACAGATGCAACATCCACTTTTGATAAAGATCACTCCACCTGTTTATTTCTTAAGAAATTAAGCATCTTTATTAAGCTCTTATTTATACATGTCTACACATTAATAGACACCGTGTGCTCTGAGACATTATAGTCTTCTACTTCTGCTTCCATCGGTTTGCATTTTAAACTCCCAACCTTTCAGGTTGTTATGAACGGCTTATATTTCTAACATTTTGTGATGTAAAAGTGAACCATGTTTTTTTTTTTTTAATTTTCTGTTTGATGGAAGGACTTAAGACACGAGTTATTTAAACAATTCTAAATGACCGTGTGATGGCCATAGTACTTTATGTGGGCCAAATGTGTTAAGGATAATGTTTATCAATGTAAAATTGCAAAGAACCTTTGAATAGATTATAACATTTTGTAAACAGATACCTCAGAAGCTGTACTGGTAGATCTATGTATGTAAGGTAAAACTTTCCACAGTACTTCCACTTAAGTAACTAAACACATAAAGTCACCCTTACCAATAATCCACTGCTCCTTGAAAAAAAGTAGCACAAACAGACGACTGACTGAGCAATGATAAGTAGAGCTACCCGAGGCCGAGACTCAAGCAGAAGAAAATTAAAAGTTGTTGTTTTTGTGGCTCGAAAAATTAAAGAAAGTATGTTTAATAATTCAACAAGACCCACACCTTCAACACATGTACATTCAAATTTTGGAACAGGCTCAACATTGCTGCTGTTCAATAGTTTTTATCCGTTTGAAAAAGTCATTTTACGGCTTTAATGTTTCCAGCTGATAAGGAGAATGAGTGCGTTTCAAATGTGCGTCCAAAGGCTTTAAACATCTGCTTTGTCTGTAACGACAGTATCAAACTACAGAGCATTGTTTTTACTAAAATTCAACATTTTCCGATGAAAATTTGGCTACTTTTTTTTTTCTTTACTGTAACACGCACCTCAATGCCATTTTTAGGATATTCTTGGTGATCACATTTTTTCATATTTATGCTTTTGGCACTGAGGGTATCTAATACGCATGTTGTCACTGTGTTTGTACTACCAGCTGTGAGGGCTCTGCTTTTGCTTTGAGCAGTCTGTTTTTATTTTGTCTCGTGAGTGTGTGTGTTTTTCAAACGAGATCCTCGTCAGTTTGATTTTGTTACCACAAACTTTGTGTGAAGTTCACAACAGAGGTAAAGAGATTTAAACACCCCAGTTTAAGGAGGCAGGCAGGGGTTGGACCACCTGCACAGGGCTGGTGAAGCAGAGAGTGTCCGGGGAGATGTGCAACAGAAGCAGAGGGAACATTTTACAAGATGATAAATGGCAGATTTAGATGATTAAGGATTTGTTGACAAGATTAAAAGACACGTCCGTCAGAGTTCAACAACATTACAGTTTGATTAAATAAAAAAGTTTTTAGACTACACAAGGTTCATTTTCTCCTCTGATAGTAATCATATTAAACATGTCAAGAAAGAAAGAGTATAAAGAAAAATAGTAAATGTGTGTCTAATTAAACTCTTCCTGTGAGCCTTACATCATCCTTTAATATGTTTGGTGTTACAAACTTGAAGAAGCACGGAAAAGATCATCAGACATTAATCTAATCAGTTTTCAGCCTTCATTCATATTGAAAAGTTGAAATCTTCCCTGCTAGACCCAAGTGCAGCGTTTAACACCGTCGGCCATAACATTTTATTACAGCTATTATTAAATGGAGAGTCCTCTTCACACACTGAGGTTAATTATGAAGCTCCACAGGCTTCTGTGCAAAGACCAGTTCTGTTTACATTATACGTGCTTTAGAAGACATAGCATACCACAGGTCAGCTCAGCAACATTTCGACTTTGGCTTGTTTTTTCTGGTTAACGTTAATTACGTAATTTAGAATTAAAGTTTAGTGTTTTTAGCATTTAGGATGGCCGTGGCGAGTAACTCAAGTGCTGTAAACATTTCATGAAACCTCATCAAAAGTTATCTGAGTTGGAAGGGTGGCTGTTAATAAGCCATTCTTAAGGAAGGAGAACAGAGAAAAATAAGGCTGAGGTGTGCCAAATTACACAAGAAATTGACTGGAAAAAGAAATCAGCTGTAATATGTCTTATGGAGTAATGAATCCAAATTTGAAATATGCACGGAAGAGGTCCGAAGAGAGATACAACAGTGAATGTCTATAGCCGTCTTTAACACAGCGTGGATACTCTACCGTGCTTTGAGGCTGGATTTCAGCCAGTGTTGTTGGAGCTCTTATCCAAATTAATCAAATTATGAATGTAGAAAAGTTCCACCAGATTTTGATCGACCATGTATTACCACGTAGTGTCTGATTGGCTTCAACTTCATTTTTCAGTATGACAATGATCGCAAACATACTGCCAATGTAGTCAAAGTATGCCTGGATGAAACAACGCATCAGTCATGGATTGATCTCTCCAGGGTTCGAACCTCAAGATAATCGAAGCAGTGTGGGATCATCTTGACAGAAAACAAAACAAAAGGCAGCCAGCATCCAAAGAAGAGTCTCGGATGTCTTTCAAGAAGCCTGCAGAACTAAGAAATTACAAGAAAGCTTACCTATTAGAGTTTAAGCTGTGTTGAAGAATGAAAGGCAGCTTTAACTGGACAAAAGGGGAAAAAAATCCCACATTGACAGCTAACTCAAGAGACAAAAAGCATTAGAACTCAAGTCATTACATTACTTAAGGATAAATAAGTTAATTAATTACATTAATGCATAAGCAGAAAATAACCTACAGTAACTGCTTTGCGATATGGAAGTGCAAAAGACAACTGAAAGGGAGGATAGTTTCTATATATGTGGTTTCTATTAAGGGACAGAGGAACGATAAGAAACGATAAGAAATCAAGGACAAGGAGTGTGGTGTAGATAAGTGAGGAAATCCGATCATTACTACAAATTTAGTTGAAATTTAAATATTTTAACTATGGTGTGTGAGGTGGGCCCCTGGGTGCCTCCTGTGAGGGCTGTCTGTTTTCCACATTCTGCAACGGTAAAATACGACTTAGAGGCGGATATTTGTTTTACTTTATGGGCAACAGTTGTTCTTGCTGTTGACAAAACTCGCCTCATGGTTGACTCTGAGAAAAAAACTCTTTCCCACAGAGGGGAATAAACTTATTCGAATATGAGCTTTTTTCCACTAAGGCTTATTTTATGGGGAGATGTACTAAATTATTTACCGGGTTACAAGCAACGATAATATCGACTGTTGACTCCTCAGCGTCATCATTTTCTGTCTATTGAGAAAACCCATTGTAAAAGTATTGAAGAAAAAAACTCTACCGCTGTCTCATTCCTCCTTGACCCGCTGTGTGTGTGTGTGTGTGTGTGTGTGTGTGTGTGTGTGTGAAACAAGATCGCCTGTCACGGTAATTATGGTTTGTTTTTCAGTCCCTTGTAAAAGGGACTCTCAAAAGGAAAAGTAGTATTCAAAGAAAAGTATTCACTAAGGGATATTTATTCATTTTTACACATACGGGGTAGGCAGCCTGTAGGTTACAAGCGGATAGAAAGTTCTTCTTTTCATCACAAGCTATGGTGTAGCCTAAAAATGCAATTTGTTGCTAGGCTGATCATCTTAAAGGTTTTTTACTGCGTCTGTATTATAGGAAAATAAAATACTATTGAAAGAAACGGTTCTCTACAGGAAGTCACTCTTTATTCCCATTACAAGCGCCGGTGCAGCTTAAGAAAGTAAAATTACATCCGCTATTGTAAAAAAAAAAAAAAAAATACAGAGAAAATTGTCATAATATTGAAACAGAATTCAAACTATGAGTTTGCGGAAAACTAACTGCCGCTCTGTCTCTCTATACAGCACAGAGTCAACTGCTGCTGGGCTGCAGAATGAAAGAATCCATCTTGCGTCTCTGCCTTAGAAAATGTGACGGCCTCCTCTCTGCTTTTATTCTCCTCCCTCTAAAAACGTTTTTCTTTTTTTCCAACAACAGGTGGCGTGCTTCCGGGGATTTCCCCCTCCCTTCTCCGGATGCACCGGGGGTTTCCCCCTCCCTTCTCCGGATGCACCGGGGGTTTCCCCCTCCCTTCTCCGGATGCAATTCGCCACGCTTAGGGACAGGTGGCGCGCTTCCGGGGTTCCCCCTCCCTTCTCCGGATGCACCGGGGATTTCCCCCTCCCTTCTCCGGATGCACCGGGGGTTTCCCCCTCCCTTCTCCGGATGCTGGGGGTTTCCCACCCCTCCCTTCTCCGGATGCAATTCGTCACCCTTAGGGGATTAAATTATACACTTCCGGGGGGGAGGGGGGAGGTCAAAAGGTCATGATTTGGGTCATCAATCAAATCGGATCAAATTTTGTCATAAGCTGTATGGGAGTATCTCTCTCAGGTTGACACATACACACACTGTAGATAGACTCACTTATAGGTGAAAGTGTAATCATATTTTGCTTGTGACTGAAAAATTGTCCCTGCATGTTATGGCCCGTCTAGGCGTGGCCAGACCACAACATAAAGGGTGATCCATCCCCGTCCAACCCCAAGCAGCACGTCACACACTTAACATTTTGTGACAGTGATTTATTTACCACAAGTGCAGTTAAACAAAGGAAGGGAGCATCATAACTTCAGGGTGAACCCAAGGCCAAAACAACAAACAAAAGGTAACCTATCTCAGGAATAAACACAACTTACCTACTCAAAAGAACTAAACCAAACCACAATCACTTTCCTCCCTGCCTAACAAAAACAGGAGAAAACCGATCAAACAAAAAGGTGGTCCACCCCTACATAGAATAGAATAGAATTCAACTTTATTGTCATTGCACATGCACAGGTACAGGGCAACGAAATGCAGTTTGCATCCATCCAGAAGTGCTTTAGTGATATAGATATATTACAATATATATTAGCAATAATATAGATATGTGAGTATATTACAGAAATGGGTCTATTATGGTATGTTATAATGTACACAGTATGAAGTATGTTGTGAATATTCTATAACTATAAGTATGTACAGGCTGTAGTGAGTACAAGCTATGTACAGGCTATGAACAGGATATAAATATGAAAAACTATACAGAATATGAAATAAATAACTTTACAGAATCTGAGATATACAGCTATACAGAAATGGGAACTATGCAAGTTGTAAACAGTTGTAGGATTAAAGATTATCGAATGTACAGAATGATTATTTACACAGAGCTATACAGTAGTGCAGTTAAGATAAGTGAGGGTGTAGATAGTTTCTACAGAGGCTATATAAAGTGCTGGTGGTTGTGAGTGGTGGTTCAGTCCATGTTATTATTGTGTTTGAGGGTACAGTTGTCCATTGTGGGTGTGTGTATGTTCAGTCCATGAGTTTAACGTGGGTCAGATGTCAGGAGGCAGAGTTCAGGAGTCTGACAGCTGTGGGGAAGAAGCTGTTCCGGTACCTGGTGGTCTTAGTCCGGAGGCTCCTGTAGCGCCTCCCAGAGGGCAGGAGGGTGAAGAGTCCATGTGATGGGTGACTGGGGTCTTTGATGATTTTCCCAGCCCTTTTCAGACACCGCTTCCTGTAGATGTCTTTTATGGCAGGAAGTGGTGCTCCGGCGATGCGCTGGGCAGTTTTCACGACACTCTGCAACGCCTTCCGGTCCGAGGCAGAGCAGTTCCCGTACCAGACTGTTATACAGTTGGTCAGGATGCTCTCGATGGTGCAACGATAGAAGTTCACCAGGATGTCTGAGGACAGGTGGTTCTTCCTCAGAGTCCTCAAGAAGAAGAGGCGCTGGTGAGCCTTCTTGACCAGCTTGGAGCAGTTGGTCGTCCAGGTGAGATCCTCGGAGATGTGGACTCCCAGGAACTTGAAGCTGCTCACACGCTCCACAGCCGTCCCCTTAATGTGGATGGGTGGATGTGGGTCAGCATTCCTCCTGTAGTCCACGATGAGCTCCTTGGTCTTCTCGGTGTTAAGCAGCAGGTTGTTTGTGTCGCACCACTCAGCCAGACGATCCACCTCCTCCCTGTAGGCCTCATCGTTGTCACTGATGAGGCCATGCTCTTACATTAACATAATATAGTGACACAGACACTCAAATTCACACATGATTACGATCACAGTCGTAACACTGCAAAAGAACAGTTTGTTGCAGAATGTGTGCCTGATGTTCCAGACGATAAGCGAGTGTCCGGCAGCGACAGGAAGACACCTGGGATGAGGCGATGTTGCTTTTTCAAACTGTGCTAAAAGTCATTGTGGTTTTGATTTGACGTATGCATATATTGTATCTGCTTAACGCATGAAGGGGCGTTATAAATTTCCCTGATGATATAAAATAACTGTTTTGTGTATTGTTAAGAGAGATCTACAGCTGATGTTTTGCAGTGTACATCTCCCACACGTGTGTTCATTAAAATCATCGTTTGACTCCACCCGGCCGGATCAGTGTTGTTATTTGGATTGCCTCCTGTATCCCTCCTCAATATTTGAATCCTTAACACGGCTAATCTAGCAAACGAATTAACAACAGAGCGATTTTAGATGTTTTAGAGCTATAAGATGATAAGCTGTGTGTCTTTTTTTATAACAGTGACATGGTTGTATTTACCTTAATTAAACGAGTCGTGGTAAACCAGCAAAAAACTCAAGCCGCCAGGCTACGTAAAAAGTGTAGGGGGGCGTGTTTGCGGTCACGTCCAGCAGGTGCGTGGGTGGGAGCGTTACACAGTCGCCCCACCTCAAGTCATTACTGCGCAGACTCTGGCTCCAAATTTGCAAGATGGCAGCCTCCACAAGAGGGATATTTTGGCTTCATTTTTGCACAATGGTAGGAGGTGCTGTCGCGTCGTCCATGTTTTCTACAGTCATTGTTACAGACACTGTGGTCGTGGTTCGTGAGGCAAACCGTGTGCAGACACATGGAGGTGGGGGTGGGATAAACAAAAGGCAAGCCTTTATTGTTTGGCTGAAAAAAACACAAACAAAAGGTGAGGAATAACTAGAAAGGAACTAACAAAACTTAAAATAAAGAACACGAGGAACAGTGGAAAATGTTTCCAAAAACCTCACAAGCGGGAATGAAGAGACAGAGACACAAAACACCGGGAACGACAAACAGACGATCCGACGAGGGACGCAGGGAACGAGGAAATAGCAAACGGGAGGGAGACACAGCTGCGACTTACCAGACATGACGAGACAGGGAGGAAGCAAAACAGAAAACTTTGACGTAGGACACAGACTGTCAAAGTAAAACAGGAAGTTGACCGGGGAGACAGAGGGAGTGAGTTACATGGAGCACAGGAACACAGGAACAAAAACCAAAAGACAAATATTGAAGTCAAAGACGATGATTCAGAAAAACAGTGCATCAAAGACCCGGGACCGCCTGCATCACCTCAGAGTGACTCTCTGTAGAGACAGAGCTCTACAGGTGTGATGTTTGCTCTGACAGCTGATGGAGAAGGTCAGGAGGAATGTTACTGTGTCTTTGTCGATCAGAGAAAGCAGATGATTGGCTGCTGAGAGAGGAACCGTAGTACTGCATGAGGAAGTCAGGAGTGGCAAACAAGTCTGTGAGGAGTGACACATGGCTTCAAGGTGGGATTACATCAGGGATCTGTCCTTCTCATTTGCAGTGCTGACGGACAGACTGAAGGCGTCTCTGTGGTGAGAGCGGGTGGAGGAGAGCCTGCAGGGGTGGAGGTGTGCTCTGAAGAGAAGAAGACTGAAAGTCAGTAGAAAGAAGACAGAATACGGGTGGACAGGTGAAGCTACAGGTAGCAAAGAGAGGCAAATACGTCGGGTCAAGCAGAGAGGAGAAGAAGAGAGTGCAGGCAGGGTGGGTTATAAAATCCTTTACACATATTAAACTCATATTAGACTCGGGAATTCATCTGACTGTGGCACAAACAAACAGTGACTACCAAAGATGACTTTAAAATATGAACAAAGTCAGTATGTACACGAGTATTTAAGAAGAGTAATTATTTAAAATGATGCTCCAGTTATAGAAGTGTGTATAAAATGGCCGTAATTCCTGAAGAGTTCATTAAACAATAACTGATCCCGGGAGGTTGATTCTGTTCATCTGGATGTTTTCAGTGGGAGAAACCTTTGTCTGTCACAGTCGTGGATCCTTCAGTCTCAGCTGACTGCAGGTTTCTAACCTTATAAACAGGACAACCAGCCCACTGTTCATTCAGTGGAGCAGTCATTGTGCAAATGTCCTGTTTCTAAGGTTGGGGAAACCTGCAGGCAGCTGAGACTGAAGACGTCACCTGATGATGATGAAATGTTTCTCCCACTGAAAACATCCAGATGAACAGAATCAACGTTGGGATTTACTCACCTGATTGAACGAGTATTAAGACATTTACTGTTTTATTGATAAAAACTGAAAGTGTGCACATCAGTCTCAGCTTGATTGATCCGTTTAAAATCCCCTGTGGTGGATCACAGAGGCAAAACTACAAATAATGTGTCGTTCAACTGGATGAGAAGCTGGAGAGGTCTGCCGGCCGGACGCTGCCTACAGAAAGAGTCTGAGCCGGCTCAGATCCTTCAGTGTGTGCAGCTCTGAAGCTCCCAGCCTGGAGGAGGTGATCAGTGACTCCCAGTTTCAGCAACAGGTTCCTTCAGCCTGGCTGTGTGAGGGAACAGGAGCTCGTTCCTTCTGCTGCTGTCATTCATCCACTGGTGTCAGATCCACACATGTGGAACGGGATTAGTCACACTTCATAGTTATCTATCAATATTTCTGCTTCTACGCTCGTTTTATACGAGCGCTTGTTGTTGGTTATATATTTGTTGCTATGACAACTCAATTTCCCTCTGGGATTGATAGTCTCTCTGATTCGGACTCTGTTATCCAAAAACGAATGGCCCTGACTCAGTATAACACCAACCCATCAATCATTCGATCTGATCTACTTACTGTGGAGGTTTTAAATGCAGAAACATTTAAAACAATAAAAAAAAAAAGGATTAAAAAGCTGAAACGCTGGTTTCTAACCGGAGCTCTTCAGTGGGGTAGAAGCATACAAGCAGACAGCTCACTCTGTTGGTGAGATCTTTATGAAGTGAAGCACGGGACCCACGTCCTCGCTGTTTACTAACGGAGTGCTTCAGCGACTTTTAAAATGTTAGGCTGTTGTAATGAGCAGGTTTGTCCTCTGGGTGGTGCTCTCGTTGTTTGGGTGCAGGTGTGGAGTTCAGAAACAGCACAGGCTCATAAAGCCCGTTCCTATCCAAGACCTGCCTGCTGATAACATCCTCCAGTCCTGTGACGATGAGGAGCGACTGCAGCAGGTGTCTGGTGATGAAGACCCGATGATATCACCGAGCCTGATATTTCTCCCAAACGTTGGTGCTCCATATGTGGTCCCCACAGTCACCTGTTCACAGGTGTCATCTGTCATCCTCTCTTTCAATGCAGCCTTAAACCAAATGTGCAGTGAATCCGTGACGGCAGAGCTGACACCTGAATCTGTTCTAACAGACTGAGCATGTGCGCAGCAGCACTGACCTCAAACATGAGATTCACTCTTTGATGCACGGCCGAGCTCTCAGGCCTGAGTCTGCTTAGAAAGGAGTGCAGAGGTCTCGCCGAGGCTCAGGGATTAAAGCTGGCACCGTGTAATCTGAGACGCGCTGCAGCCCACCTGCACACTTCACACACTCTTCACCAGAACTGGGAAGTAACAAAGTACAAATACTTACTGTACTTAAGTAGAATTCTCAGGTATCTGTTCTTCAGTAATTTTTCCTGACTACTTGTTACTTTTTTAAACTAGTAGCTGTACTTTCTACTCCTTACCAGAGGTGGGTCGAGTATCCAAAAATTGTACTCAAGAGTAGCGTCACTTTAAAATATTACTACTCAAGTAAAAGTGACAGGTAGTTGGTGAAAAGACTACTCAAGCACTGAGTAACTGGTTGTAATGTCTGATTTATTTTTTTTAAATAAACAAAAATAAATAAAAATACAAATTGTAGTATTTTCAAAAAGAACATACGTAAAAACATCCAGATTAAGTTTTTCACAACCTAAAGCTTTTATAACCAATAGCTACAGTAAATGACATACAGTAGCTTGCAAAAGTATTCGGCCCCCTTGAACTTTTCCACATGTTGTCACATTACAGCCACAAACATGAATCAATGTTATTGGAATTCCACGTGAAAGACCAACACAAAGTGGTGCACACGTGAGAAGTGGAACGAAAATCAGACATGATTCCAAACATTTTTTTACAAATAAATAACTGCAAAGTGGGGTGTGCGTAATTATTCACCCCCTGAGTCAATACTTTGTAGAACCACCTTTTGCTGCAGTTCCAGCTGCCAGTCTTTTAGGGTCTGTCTCTACCAGCTTTGCACATCTACAGACTGAAATCTTTGCACATTCTTCTTTGAAACAGCTCCAGCTCAGTCAGATTAGATGGACAGCGTTTGTGAACAGCAGTTTTCAGATCTTGCCACAGATTCTCGATTGGCCCACCTCCACCTTTCCATGGAACACCAGCTTCCTGATGGACAGGCAACAGCAGGTGAGACTGAGGAGTATCACATCCCACACCAGACCATCAGCTCTTCTCCCTCTACACCAGAGGTGGGCAACTCCAGGCCTCAAGGGCCGGTGTCCCTGCAGGTTTTAGATGTGTCCTTGAACCAACACAGCTTATTTAAATGGCCAAATTAGCTCCTCAACATGTCCTGAAGTTCTCCAGAGGCCTGGTAAGGAACTAATCATGTGATTCAGGTGTGTTGACCCAAGGTGAGATCTAAAACCTGCAGGACACCGGACTGAGATTGCCCACCTCTGGTCTAGCCTCCTAACGCAGGCTGTTTAAACCTAATAAGCTGCTGTTTGACATAATAAACCCTGTCAACCGCAGTATTGCCTTCTGTTTTAACAGTTAGAGCAGTAGAGACGAGCTGTGCTTACATGTGTGTGGAACTTTAGCTTCATTAACCAGGCTAGGTGTTAGCTTGTAGCTCATGCTAGCTAACCAGTGAGAGGTTAAAAGGACGGCCAAAGCTGCGGACACAACACCCAGAAACGTATCTCACCACAACGTAGCGCCGAAAATATGATGTGATTCTAGCTCAATCAAACTGATTGCAGGAGGAAAACCGCCTCCATATCCTCACAGTCATGTGACAGACCTCTCCACATGAGAGAGGTGGACAGGGTCCAATCCTCAAGGCCCAGTGTCCTGAAACTATTAAATGTCCTCACCACAACACACCAGAATAAAATTATTAGGTCATTAGTGGGACTCTATAGTACTTGACTGCATGCTGAGGTGGCAATTCAGCCATTTAATTCATGTGTGTTGGACTACGGCAACATGAAAACACAACATTAGACTGACATCCACCTAACCACAGTTAAAAAGAAATTTAGAGTAAACTTACCGTGACGCGGTTAGACGAGTTTTTTCATGCTGAAATGTCGGTTTGTTTTGGCTCACACTGAAGACGCGTTATATAGCTGTTCTTTTGTTCTACATTTAAGTGAAACATGCTTTGTATTTGAGGCCAAGGGTGTTCATCCTCTTCAGTTCTAGTGGAGACGGTTGCCTCTGCCATGTTTTTATGTGTTTCTTCTTTCTTGGGTCGCTCTGCCCGCCATAGTGTATAACTGGTCGTGTAACTGCATGGCTACATCTGATTCGTGAAACTGCACTGGTGGCATGATCTATTATTAGTAGCATTATCTAATGTGTGAAATTAATTATTTTAACAAGTTGAATATTGCCAAATATAGTGGAGTAAAAGTAATGTTTCTTCTTCACAAATGTACTCAAGTAAACGTAAAAAGTATGGTGCAATAAAAGTACTTTTAGAAGTACTTAAAAAAAACTTTTTATAGGAATTCATTCATATGAATTTTACATTTGCTCAAATCTGGATGAATCCAGGTGTGTACATCCACAGAGAGCAGCAGGTCAGCTGATCACAGCCTGCACGCTAAGAAACTACTGGAGCTCTCAGTGGAAATGACTTTCAGTCTTTCCCCCACACTGAGACATGACAGCTGATTTAAAGGTTCCTCCACCTGCTGAATCCACGTTAACCTCTGACTGTACACATATTCCTGTTTGGAGACAAAGTCCCCCTCTACAATGTAGGCAACAGGAAATAGAGACTTGTTTTTATTTCTATGCTTTTTATTCTGATTCAAGCTGAGAATAATTAGAATAAACAAAGATAGACTAAAGTTTGTATTCCCATCTATCTATCATTTAATAATTATGTTAATGTAGCACAAGGTTCAGTTAGCTTTGCACAGTAAGATCCTCCAGAGAACTACTTTTTACTTTGTTACTCTGAGTACATTTCAGAGCCAGTTCCTTTTTATTTTTACTGGAGTAAAGAAGTTGAATCAGTACTTCAGCCTTTATTGGAGTATTTTTCAACAGTAGTATTTCTGCTTCAAGTTAATTAGAAAGGTACTCTTTGTCTCAGCTGGAGCCCCCCACACATGTATGTACGTACGTACGTCTGGTGTTGCTTTGCTGCTTACCCTAACCATAAAAATGAATGCTTAAGCCTGAGCCTAACCACAGTCATAACCCAGCTGTAGCCCTGAAATCACATTTCATTGTGAAAAAGCCTTCAGCTCTCATGGGGACCTGGGTTATGGTCCCCGTGAGTAGAGTACATTTCAGATTTTGGTTCACACCATGACAGGGAAAACCAGTTCACAGATACAAACACACACACAGTATTTTCATGGCTCTGCTGTTTATATGCGCTCAGGCCAATTAAAGGCTCCTTCTGCAGAATTTCAAACATCTCTGAAATGCTAAAGTCAGACGGCTTCTCTCCTCCTCCTGACGCTCGTGAGTCATCTGTCACTCTGTTCTGTGGGCGTCTGAACAAACTGACTCGCTGCTGAGGCCAATTTGAGGCGAGAAGAAAGATTCTCGCCATCTGAATGAAAACACGGATCTGAGCGGAGTCGGTAGACCAATCAGTGAGTCTATGAGCGGGAGAGCCCGCACACCACACCTCCGACCTCTACAGCCAAGTCAGGTCACGTTAGTGGACTCGTGTAGCACGACTTAGAGGGCCAGGCTCGAGACCGTCACACATGTTCGTTTAAATCCTGCAGATGCGATCGTCACCTCAAACCCAGCATCAGAGCAGTGGGGAAATAGTCCCCTGTGACAGCTGTTTGACTCCACCCTGTAAGGACTCATCTTCAGACCATGTGAGAACACGCAACATTAAAAAGTTAAGAGGTCACAAACATGATTTATGGATAAACCTCTTCCATTAATAAAGTTCTGACGCTCCATTTAAATGAGAGTCTCAGGTGAGCTCAGGTGTTCAGGAAGTTTACTCTGTACAGGAACATGCTCGTTGATTTGGTAAAATCCCAGTTGCAGGTTTTTGTATCAGGTCTAAACTGCTCAAAAGAAACACATGAACAAGTAATGTAATGTAGACAGACATCCTTTTATTGTTGATGTATTTTTAATAGATATTCAGTCAAATTCAGTGTTATTTATGTAGCACTCGCCTCAAGGTGCTTTATATTATAAAAGAAGTGATCCACAGTGGGTACTGGTACTGTACTGTTGAGGATGGTGAGCCGGGGTTCTCCTAAAGTCAGCCGCCATCTCCACAGTCTTGAGTGGGTTCAGCTCCAGGTGGTTCTGACTGCACCAGTGGACCAGCTGCTCCACCTCCTGTCTGTATGCAGATTGCATCGTTCTGGACCAGACCAGTAACAGTGGTCTCCCTAACCTTCCACGAACTTCAGGTATTCTCAGATGGTTCTTCTGAGGTGCAGTCGTCAGTGTAGAGCAGGGGTGGGCAATTCCAGGCCTCGAGGGCCGGTGTCCTGCAGGTTTTAGATCTCACCTTGGATCAACACACCTGAATCACATGATTAGTTCCATACCAGGCCTCTGGAGAACTTCAGGACATGTTGAGGAGCTAATTCAGCCATTTAAATCAGCTGTGTTGGTTCAAGGACACTTCTAAAACCTGCAGGGACACCGGCCCTTGAGGCCTGGAGTTGCCCACCCCTGGTGTAGAGGGAGAAGAGCTGATGGTCTGGTGTGGGATGTGATACTCCTCAGTCTCACCTGCTGTTGCCTGTCCAGCAGGAAGCTGGTGTTCCATGGAAAGGTGGAGGTGGGCACAGTGAGATGGGTGAGCTTTCGATGGAGGATATCTGGGATTACGGTGTTGAAGGCCGAGCTGAAGTCCAGGAACAGTATCCCAGGTTGGTTGGGGCGATGCAGTTGTGTGTGTTGGAGTCCCAAACTGACTGCATACTCGGCCAACCACTGTGCCCAGTTTCTCCTCGGGGTTGGCTTCCAGCTTCCTGGTTGGGTTGTTATTCCTGAATGTGGAAACAGTCTTGATCTGCACACACAAGTCCTCAAAAACATGGTTTCATGATGTCACAGTTCTATACCTCCACCCTGTACGCTGTCTCATCCCCATCAGAGATGAGCCCAAACATGGCGGTGTCATCGGCATACTTGACGATGAAGTTGGTTGGGTGGGTAGGTGTACAGGGTGTACATCAGGGGCTGAGAACGCAGCCCTGTGGGGATCCGGTGCTGACAGTGGGGGGAGGTGGGGGCCAAGTACTTACAAATAATTAGTAATGCATATTAATATCATCATTATCAACATGATGACTAGGATAATGAAAGACACCAGGTACAGCGATTGTCTGAATCCACTGTTATTTGTACAATCTCATCATCAAGTTTGCTGATGACACCACAGACTCATCTCCCTTTGAGATGAGGCAGCCTACAGAGAAGAAGTCCTGAAGTTGGCAGCCTGGTGTTCAGAGAACAACCTGGCACTGAACACCAAGAAAACCAAAGAGGTCATTGTCAACTTCAGGAGGTACAGCACTGACTTAACCCCCTTTACATCAACAGGGAGTGTGTGGAGAGGCTCCACAGCTTCCGGTTCCTTGGTGTCCTCATCTCCACTGACATCTCCTGGACAGACAACATCTCAGTGGTCGTTAAAAAGGCACAACAGTGGCTGCACTTCCTGAGGGTCCTCAGGAAGTAGAAGCTGGACTCAGACCTACCTTTTACCGCTCATTCGTGGAGAGCCTGCTTACACACTGCATCACAGTATGGTACAGCAACTGCACTAAGGCGGACAGAGTGAGGCTTCAGCTGCCCTCTCCCCTCCTTGATGTACATTTATTCCTCCCGCTGCCTCAGCAGAGCAGCAAACATTATCAAGAACAGCTCCCACCCTGGTTTCAACATGTTCAGCCTGCTTTCCTCAGGGCAGCACTACAGGTGCATCAACACAAAACCCCACAGACTCAAAAACTGTTTCTTTGCAAGAGCCATAACCACCCTGAACTCACACATGCACTGACAACACAGCTCCAGCCCCCAATCCAAGGACTACTATACACAGACAACACAGCTACCATCAGCACTGTGCAATACTGAGTTACGTGCAAAAACCCACACTGTAAATACATAACATTATGTATTTTTTCCCCCAATATTTGTATATTTGTACTTGTTATATGTTTGAATACTGTTCATATGTATGTAGTGCTGCAGAACTTTTGCCTCATGTCTGCACTGAGCAGGAGATGCTCTGAATCTCATTGTACATGTGTGTGTAGTGACAAAAAAGGCATTCTATTCTATTCTATTCTATTCTATTCTATTCTATTCTAATAAAAGATTTTTCCTCTCTGTCTGTTTCTGTAGTATACAGTGAGCATGTATACATGGGGATTAAACAGGCTTAGGTTTCTTCCAGCTCCTTTTTGATTATGTTATTTATTGTGATTGTTGTTTGTATAGTTTATGTTTTAACATGTTTGAAATAAGCCCTCACAGACAGAAAACACTGTCTGCTTCTTGGGGATAACAGGAAAACCTGAACTCTGGGTCTCACATACGATCATGTAGGTCATCCTGTCATCATCATGAATAAATAAAAAGTGAAATTTTCTGATTCTTTTCACCTGCTGACACAAAGCGACTCTTCCGCCAGAGGACTCATCTTTCTCACATCTAAATAAAAGAAGAGTCCCTGAGCTATGAGTTACAGATGACAAATGAAGTCAGGTTTAATTTAGCTGCAGCGGAGTGTGAGTGAGTGAATCTGTGGGGGTGAATGCCTTTGAATAGCAGCAGTGAGTCTGCGTTCAGTGATAGAGTAGCAGTTTGTAGTGGAGGTGGTGTCGAGGTTATTGGGGCTTCTAACAACACTGACGTGTCCTGCAGCCTGCCCACACAGAAAAAATAGATCTTTCAGTTTGACTCACACGATGATCCTCCACCTCTCATCACGTTTCTCTGGACGTCTTCCCTCCTCGCAGCCCGTCTGCACGTTCATGTCGTCATTGCCTCCGTCAGACTGTATGCACGTTTGATCAAAAACACCTCACCTGTAAAAATAAACTAACAGTCCTGATGGAAGGAGAAGGTCCTCACCAAGAGTTTAGCAGGGATAAATTTAGCCAGCGCGGACAGAACAAGCTTCATTAGATTACATCATGAATAAACCCATGAGGGCACCATCTGCGTCATTTTGGTCTAACTTCATCCGCACTACTGGCACTGCAAACTTATGCAGCACAGAAACTCTGAGGAGCTGCTCTTTCACCAAAAAGTGACCCTTGATGAGTTGCTCGTTACACCTGGTCAGGAGAGTTTTGTGTTGGAGGGCATCATAGAGGATCTAAGGTTTCATATTGTCCTCCTGCTCACTGCATCTAGGTTTCAAACCTGTGCAGCATTTCCTGTTGTGGACAACGGATACTCCACTGGCTTGACCTTTGGAGTCCACCTCCTGTGGACTTATCAAACACAGAATAGTCAACCTCATTGGGGGTGAGACTGGGGAGCTTTTCGTTTGAGTTTAATTATTTCAGCATTGTGCAGAATACTTTGAGGAGTTCCACAAAAGACAGCGTTTTCTTTGGATTAGTGGGTTTCATTACTTTTGTTTGGTTAGCTTTAGTGGATGTCCAAATCCATGTATTGAAGACATAAAAAGTCCTTTGGGTCAAGTTTGCATGACCTCTGCATCCCTTAGGTATGGCTGATCTGCCAGGTTTCCTCCTAAGTGCAGTGGAGAATGTGGGTGATGCCTCAGGAACATTTTCCTGATTTATAGGGTGTAACCGGTTTCTGCTTATCGTCTGGTGCAAGTCTAATCAAGTACCTACCACAAGTATCTGTCTAGACGAGCGGGCGATCGTGGCTCAAGAGTTGGGAGTTCGCCTTGTAATCGGAAGGTTGCCGGTTCGAGCCCCGGCTTGGACAGTCTCGGTCGTTGTGTCCTTGGGCAAGACACTTCACCCGTTGCCTACTGGTGGTGGTCAGAGGGCCCGATGGCGCCAGTGTCCGGCAGCCTCGCCTCTGTCAGTGCGCCCCAGGGTGGCTGTGGCTACAATGTAGCTTGCCATCACCAGTGTGTGAATGGGTGGATGACTGGATATGTAAAGCGCTTTGGGGTCCTTAGGGACTAGTAAAGCGCTATATAAATACAGGCCATTTACCATTTAGACTAGGATTGAGATTTATTCTGGATATACTGGCACAGACTCTGTGGCATTATCGTTACTGCTGCACTTGTTCTGGTGCAGATGTCTATGGATTTGTGGCCTAACAAAGTACCTGGTTGGAATAATGAAATGCTTGTTTGGTTAACATGGCTAACATGACAGGAGAGATTACAAGGAGGCACAAGAAGGTCCATAGACCGTGACAGGAAGTTTTATTCTGGCAGCTTCTCTGTAGGCACCTTAGCTGTGTTCGGAGTTTTTATGAGAGCTTTGTTGAAGCTTGGTTCCTTCTTTCTTGGCATCTTGGGGATGTTTTGCTGGACTAGAGAATCTGGAGGAACCTTTAGGTATGCCACTTTGGTTGGCGCTTATACATTAATTCTAGATTTGTTATTGGTTGCTGGGCTTTTGATAAAACATTGTGGTGATTTTTTATTTTTGTTGCTGCAGACCATGTGATGTTAGACATTTGTGATGACCTCTGGCAGTCACTCTGCGACCAACGTTTTGATTTGGTCGCAGGGCTTAACAACTTCTTACTGAAACTAGCTGCAAGGATAGATCTGCCAGATGGGGCAAGACACTCCTTGCACTCTTCTGCATCAGTTATACAGTTGGAAACATCTTGTAACATGCACCAGATGTGCCATAGCAAAAACCATATCTGCCAGTCGTGTACTTCCCTTTACCAGTGGGTCCCTCGTTCTCAATGTGATCCTTTTCTTTAAGGCTCCTGGGTGTGGGACCTGGACCTGCTGAGATCGGTGGGGCTGCTTGGTAGAACAGACTCTGCGTGGTATGAAGTTTCATGTAATGGGACATTTACCATGTATTATGTCATCATAACCCCTGCTTTGTGAATAAATCTGCCTTCTTTTACCTGACAAATAATGACAGAGCTCATTTTTTAGTGTCCTAAGCCAATACTGAAAGAGCAGGTGGGGATGACTGAAACATGTGAACCAGGCTCTGTGACCATCTGTCCTCCAGTCAACCCAGTGTAGTGATGCTTCAGTTTCTGACTGCAGTGACTGCCTGTCACCCACTTAAACCAGTAAACCCAGTTAAACCAGTGTGTGGGTCCAAACATTGCTCAGTTAACATTTCCGGCTGCAGAGATGCAGTGAATGAACTCTGACTATTTGCTCAGTCTCTTCCTCTCCAACTGATTTTATCTCTCCGAACAAACTGAGCTAGTTTGAGGTCAGCCCTGCAGTGAACTCCAGCTGATCTGTACTTGGTTCACGTCCGGTCACCCAGGGCCTCCCCTTGCTAATGCTCATCCTGATGTAACAGCTGATGGTGGAGATTGTGTGCTTTGCTGTGATACTGGGAGATGCTGCTCAGTGTGTACTTCACTGTGTGGTTTACTGTGCCAAGGGCTGAAGATGAATGTGGGAATAAAGAAACATCATTGACTAACTTTTTGTTTATATTGTGCCACCAACACATAATCCATCCACTTCACTGTGCTGTCATCAGCTTAAAGTCTGGACATGGAACCGAGGAGAGACTAACGGACATGCATTACTGAAAGAAAAAACACTGAAGACAAGAAAAGACTCATACATCAGGACATGTGCTAGACTCAAGTACTCCCTCAACTTAACCTATTTCCAATATAACATAAGAAATCAAAAATACAAAATAAACTCAAACTGCTGGTGCACAGAGCCAGCGCCTGACAACGGGAAACTGAAAAGATAACACAGGAAGTACGAGAGACACACTGAGGCTCAGACTGACCACATACAGAGGGCACGAGCACAGATAGACATCAATAACACAGGAAACTAGACCCAAGATGACAAGGAAACAGAGGAGGAATGATAACAAACTAAGAATACAAATATTAAACAGGGATCACAACTATTGCATCGAAATCAGGGAAAGAATCGGAATCGAAACACCCTGAGTCACAGACAGAGTTTCAGTAGTTTACAGTGTAATTAATCAGATCTGCCATTCAGATATTCCAGAGTACATGTGGCCTTTAGCCTTTAATACTTGTAAAATACATTTACAGTGTGTATTATCGTAGGGTCTTTACCTTACAATAAGGCTCATCAAACACAGTGAGGCAACTGTCGTCATGATATAAATTCAATTCCTTTTTTCAGTTCAATAAAAATGAATTGAACTGATGCCCGATGTAGACCTGTGGAAACCAAACATGAATTCTCACTAACGTTATATATAATGTCATTAATTATAAACAAAACCTTTAGGAATGATTTCTGTTTTACAGGCAATACATCTATCTGTTATCTGTCCCGTCAACTCTTTCATACAGCACAGCTTTAGTAACCAAAGGGTATCCCACTCATTTCTAATGGTAATAATGTATTGTTTTATACAGAGGAAACATGCTACACATTTCACAAGAACACACATTTTAACCAAGTGTTAATAGAAATATAAAGGCTCAGAGCAGCGTTGACTCCTGTTTTTTTTTTACAGTATATGTTCTGCCTGTTCATGATGGTTTGTGTTATTGGGGATCTAACCCGTCAGTTGTAAGGATCTCACTTTGTTTAGAACAAAGACAATGGACTGATGTTATTGGTGGTTTTCTCATGTAATTGCCATCTAAACCATATCTCTGTTTGTGTGAATTTAAACAATTTAAGCTAAAAGTTAAACTCTCACAAATTCCACAAGTTCAAACCTTCCAAATAGTACCTCTCTGAGCTGAAGCTGGTCATTGTCCAAAGAGTTTCATCAGTGCCCAGAGTGCTGATAAGCCTGATAACCTCAGTAACTGCTGGAGTCTCTCCCAGGATTCAATGGGTGAGGGTACTGGCCCTGTTTCCAGCCAATCACAGGCATCTTAGCTTAAATGTTTCTGCATTCTGTTTGGTTTTTTTCTGTACTTTTGTCTACAACCCTTTTTCTCAGCCTGCAGCTCTGTGGGCACGTTTGAAACTGACTCCTGATGTTGTGTTTCAGGCTCTTTTCATCAAGTGTTTCTGTGCTCCAGTACCCAGAATTCTTTGGGTTTGCCTCAACAGTCTTTGTGGTTCTTAAACCAACTTGTTAACTCAGCGATGAGTTTGTAGGTCAGTGAACAAACAGAGCGCCACCATGCCAGCTGGCTGCTCCGCTGCTTTCAGCCTGCGAAAGGTTTAACTTTACCACTGTCAACAGCCAATCAGGGGGCAGAACAGACAGAGGTGAACGTGAAGGAGCCTCTCAGTCTGCCAGCCATCGCTCCCATTTTTACCTGAAGACAAAGAGCTGGCTCTCAGATTTCTCCATCGCTCTGAATGGCTTTGTGAATGTGTGAAAACAGAGTTCAGCTCAGAGCTGAGGGGCTGGGTGTCTTTGAACACATGCGTCAGGAGTCCAGCCTGCATGTCCAGGCCAAGATACTGAACCCATCAGGGTGTCAGTGTGTTTGTGGATGTTTGAAAGGTGCTTGAGTATAGAAGAAAAGTATCTGTATGAATGAAGCTTAGAGGAAATGTGCTTAGAGGAGAAAAGAGCTATTTAAGAACAAGTCTGTTTACCATTTACAGCATGAATACCATCAGAGAGTAGCTGCCTGAAAGTTTCCCATAAGCACGTCTTCCTCTGAAAAGAGTTAGGGTTCGAGAATCAAATAAAGGCTGGTTGCAAAAAAAACCCCACTTTGAAACCTGAAAACCGAGCGGCTGGGTGCCAGCAATCACACCAAATCTGAAATAAAATGACTGATCTGCAGTAAATGAAATCACTTCCTGCTTTTCAGATCTTCATTTTGCTTTAGTTAGGATACACTTTAGTGATGTTTGAGCCAGCCCAAATCTGTGATATTAACTCATGATTGACCTTAATAAACCTTTTAAAACGGGTGGGGAACTCCAGGCCTCGAGGGCCGATGTCCTGCAGGTTCTAGATCTCACCCTGGGTCAACAGAGCTGAATTACATGATTAGTTCATTACCAGGCCTCTGGAGCACTTCAGGACATGTTGAGGAATCAGCTGACACATCTAAAATCTGCAGGACAGCGGCCCTCGAGGCCTGGAGTTCCCCACCCCTGTTTGAAAGAGTTCATAATGGCTGAGCTGTTCTCATATTTGCAGTGCAAGGTTTGTCCTGAGGGTGGCACGAACTCTCAGAGAGTCATTGAAATGCAAAGACTTGTGTTATTTAGAGTTTTCCAAAGACAGAGACAAAATGTGGATTGGTAGTCCGTTTAATGAGAAAACAATCAATGGAAATAAATTACAGAAACAACATATATTACAATTAAAGATTGATGTGAAGAGAAATGTCTTCAGTTTGTTTTTGTTTCAGCAGATTAAAGGTTTAATCTGACACAGGTGGATTTCAGCCGTTTGTCTCTCAGGAAAATAAACCAAACGTTTGTCTTTGGCTTTCATCTGAATCCAAACTGCGGCAATGCATCTAGAAATACCTATTACTGTGCAAATATCTACATTCAGTGTGTTTCATAACAATAACGAAAATAACGTTTGGCTTCAGCAACCAGATTAACTACTTTCAGCTGGAACATGCTAATAATGTGGAAATGTTCTCTGAGCAGCAGAAAACCAACACTGATGAAGCACACAGAGACATCCACGTTGCATAGTATCCTCAGCACATTCCAATGTGGAAAAGTCTCTCCCAGTATGAAACACAAAAATTCACTGAACACAGGAGACTGTCTTTCCTGGGAAAGAGCATATCAGATGTTTCTTCCTGCAGGTTGCAGGTTTCATAGAATATTTCTCAGAGGTTCTCTGACAGTTTCCAGAGTCTTTTCCACGTCTGGTAGAAGCAGCAGAGCAAAAGCCAGCTGTTCACGAGCAGCCGCACTCCTCCACGATCATATTCTGGATGTCCTTCTTGATAATCTTCTGCTCTTCGTTGTAGTAGAGCATTGACATTGCTCGCAGCCTCGTTGGCACGCAGCACGACTTGATGTTTTGAAATGGGCTGTAGCCTCTCATGCGATAATGGTTGATGACCGTTGAATGGAAAGACAGCGGTGAGCTTTCAATGCTTGCCATGTGGTTTGGACAGTCGCCTTCGCAGTAGTTGGCGTGGTAACCAGCCGGAGCGATGATCCAGTCACTCCAGCCGATGTCTTTAAAGTTCACGTAAAACTCTCGCTTGCAGCAGATGCGTATTTTCCCATCGCACTGCAGAGCTCGTTTAGCTCGCCGCTTAGCCACCTCCTCTTGAGCTCGAAGCGCCACCATGAGGAACGGCCGGTGTGACTGATCTCGTCCCGTGGCCGGTTCACCGTTTGCAGGCGTCAGGACGGGAGCGGCACCTGCTTCGAGACACAGAGGACAGGAAACCCGTAACCTAAGAGGACTGTTGCCGCCGTCCAGTAGATTCTGAACAGTGCGAGGAATGGCGAGGGTGTGCCAGCCACTACGACGGGTGTCCGCCATCTTCTCTGAAACACAGTCCTCGTCATCATCGTCACGATAAAGCCGCAGCATCACTTTGCTTCTCAGGCGGTTCATCTTTGACATTTTCAGGAAGATCCAAACGTTTGCCTGCTCCACCACAGACGAGCCACTGCCCTCCCTCGAAATGTCAAAGGTCACCGCGTTTGGCCCGTCGCCTGTGAAAGAGAATAGTTAGGACATTAGCGCTGTGTCCCATTTACTACACAGAGTCAGAAAATTTCAGTCTAAAACAGTGCGATCTCTGACCCTTGACAATGACAGAGGGGCGTTCAGAATTCAGTCTGATAGTCTTTGACCTTTGACCTCTCAGATTGTATTTTAAGTGGAAACTGGATGGGTTAATGTGGATTAGGGTTGGTGTGTCTGAGTTTGGGAAGATATCAAATGAAACGTGCTGAAGACGCCTTAGGAAAGACCAACTTCATCTGGCAGTTTGTTTTTCCCTGAAGGGAAGGGAACAAACGAGGAACTTGAAACCATGACCCCGCTGACGCCCCCAGATAGAAATTTTAATGAGTGAACAAAGTCGATGTTCTTAACAGTGAAAGCTTGAATGGAGCTTCAGCCTCTAAATATATTCAATATGAGGAAAGGCACTAAAAAAAGACCAGGCCTGATTTCAGGGAATGATGTTAATGATGTTAACAAGCCTGGTCATATAGGACACTAACCCCGCCCCCACCCACCCGACACCACCCCAACAAAAAAAAGGCCCGTCCTGTCTCAGCGCTTCCTTCTTTGTCTCCTGTTAGAGAATAATTAGTGAGGCCCAGATTTATCTGAATGAACAGATTATTTACGCGCTAAGATCACTTGGTATGCTCGCCCAAATTACTGTGCACTAATTTGGGCGAGCATCCTTTGAGGGGCCTTTTGATAGAGACAACTATTTATAGAACAAAGCAAAGCAGCAATGTAACGGGTCCGTATTCACAGGAGATTTTAAAGGCTTTGCAACCATCATCATCTTCAGTAAGTCACAGTGGATTGAGAGCAGGTTAATGACAAGCAGCAAAGGTTCTGCCAGCAAAGATCTACTGCTGTTCAGACCAATGTTTCCCTCATCTTTCATCTGTTGAGACTTTCTCCAGCTGTTGTTCTCAGTGAAAATACTCTGTGGATTTAAGATGTTCTCATATTGATTGTTACTCTGAGTCTTTGTGAGCCAAACCAGCAGATCATTCGAACATTCCTGTTTGAAGTAAAGTTTGTCCGCTAATTGGTCACCAGTCTGTCTGATGGACATTGTCAGTGACTGTTTGAACTTTGATGAGAAGTTGATTTGTTAGTTTACATTTTGGGGTTCAGAAATGAAAGAAACAAGGCTGTCGTTCCATCAGAGAACCCTTCCTTGTTTCTGTCAACAGAACAAACACGTTTATTTCACTCGGAGACAAACTGGAAGTTTCAGCACTGCAGTCAAACACATGAATGTGAGCTGAATGTTCTGACCTGAACATGAAAACCTGTGGCTGAAATCTGTAAACACACTTTGACCTCTTTGGATTATTGTGAATGAGCTAAAAGAGCAAACGGACAGTCTGACATCACTGACGGTCAGTGAACCTCTGAAGAGTCTGACTCTACAGACTCCACTGAGTCTGGATCTGCTGACGTTAATAACCGAACCCTAACCCAGCCAAGAGAAAATGTTCCCTACAGACACTCTTTAATCCATCCTGAATGTCAAAGGCTCATCGTGTCTTCAGTTCTTACATTAAAGGGTTTTTTTCTGCCAGACGCCTCCTCGCAGAATTAGCTTTAACCAGTCAGAGGGCTCAGTGGTGAGCCTGAAAACTTTCTACGGCTGTATTTAACCAGAGCTAATAACACTAATAACACTGACCCTGAACTCAGAAACTGGATGTGTTCTCTGTCAGGACAAGAAGATAAACCACGCCTGACGTGCCGTGGGACTCACCTGGCTCTCCAAAGGTGATTATTTCAGATGGCGGTTCGGGTGGTGCTGAATTGCCTGTGCCCTGGCCCTCCTCCTGGATCTCCACACTGCCGTCTTCAGCCACATGGGCCACGTGAAGTTTCTTGATGGCGTTGAGCAGAGCGGCACGAGGAACTGGCTGTGTCAGGTTGGGCCGGGCGCTCAGGTGCAGCATGTTGAGAATGTGACGCTTCACTGCCTCCACCATGTCACTCTGAGCTCCGGACGAAGATGAGTTCCTCCTCAGCTGAGGCAAAGAGCACGAAGGACAGTCAGAGGACACCGCCGAGTCCTGCAGCCGTGGTGCCGGAGAGATGGTCGGAGAGGCATCGATGAGAAGCCATGCTGAGATGGAAAAGACCACGGCAGAAAGAGAACACATAATGGTTGGCGGTCTGATGCAGAGTAAAAGACAGTAGAGTTTTTATTTGAAACAGGTTTGAGATTCTTCAGATGAAATCCTCTGAAATTCAAAAGACTTCAGGGCGGAAACTAGAAACTCTGACGTGAAGTTGCTGCAGGTCTGATGCGCTGTGAGGGATGTTCTGGTGTTGCTAGTCCTCCTGGTGCTGGCCCGGTGGTCCTGAACTGAACGAACAGTGTGCAGGGTCACTCTACTCTTCCTCTCTGCTCTGTTACAGTAATTATACCTCTCAGCCTGTTTAATCCCTCCCTCCATCCACAGAGGTATTTCCCTGTGAGTCACACACACACACACACACACACACACACACACACACACACACACACACACACACAAACACACACACACACACACACACAGTGAGCAAAGTCTCTCAGAATACCTCAGGACTGTTTGTGGAGTTTCCTCCTGAATGAACGTCACGACATAAGAGGAGGAGGAAGGAGGAAAGAGGAGGTAGTGTCCCTGATTCATTCACCACACATACACACACACACACACACACACACACACACACACACACACACACACACACACACAGATGAGTCAGCGCAGCGTCATCATCACCTCACGTGGAGGAGAGACTGTCGGTGTGAAATAAATTTTTAGAATGGAGAGAGTTTGTTCTAAAGACCAGTCCTGCACAGAGCAGATGGAGCGTGCTCAAAACAGACTACCACACACGCACACACAGTGACATCAGCACGCCCTCTGCTGGTGGGAGTCAGGACCTACAGCGTCCTCTTCACCTGAGAGGGACCCTCTGAGTCAGTGGCTCCTATAAGTTCACACAGGTCTGTCAGGTCTGCGGCAGGAAGGAGAAACATCGGGAATATCCATGTGTGGATGTCAGTGAACTGACCGCAGATGTCTGACCTGAACGGCTGTAAAGCCTACAAATGTGACGCCGTCATAACACAGGTCAAGCGTCAGCTGAAAATGTCACACAGTCACTCGTTTGTTTGATCAATTCAAGATGTCAACTGGCAAGAAGTGCTTTTTTTTGACAAAATTCAAGTGGATGTGAATTTTTGATTGATCTCACTTTTAAATGACGTAATGCTGTTACGTCATTTAAAGCAGAAGCTGTTTGAAGCATCCTGTATAAAGATGAGATCAGCAGATGATTGGACTAAAGCAGGGTTGGGGAACTCCAGGCCTCCTGCAGGTTCTAGATCTGACCCTGGGTCAACACACCTGAATCACATGAGTAGTTCAACACTAGGCCTCTGGAGAACTTCAAGAGGAGGTCATTTAACTGTTTAAATCAGCTGTGTTGGATCATGGACACATGTAAAACCTGCAGGACACCGGCCCTTGAGGCCTGGAGTTCCCCACCCCCTGGACTAGAGCAATGATGTCAGTGCTGAGACTGACAGTGCGGAAAAGCGATGAAAAAGAACAGAAGCAGCAGTTGAGCGATTACAGATTATTAAACTTACACATAAGCTTCATTTCACTTGCTGGCCCACGTCCTCATTTTAGGTTTGACAGTGTTTTAGTCGATAAAGGTGAATGGCTTGAACATGAATTGAGCTGCGGTTTGGGGAAGGCCTTGATGGGGACTGGCGCCGGCTCCCAGGCCTGGCAGTTCCCCATGCACTAAATAGAAGAGAAGAAGTTAAAGAAAAGGGAAGGGAGGGTGGGGCACATAGACGAGAACGAAAAGCATGTAGAACTGAGGTAACATACAGTGGGGCAAAAAAGTATTTAGTCAGCCACCGATTGTGCAAGTTCCCCCACCTAAAATGATGACAGAGGTCAGTAATTTGCACCAGAGGTACACTTCAACTGTGAGAGACAGAATGTGAAAAAAAAATCCATGAATCCACATGGTAGGATTTGTAAAGAATTTATTCGTAAATCAGGGTGGAAAATAAGTATTTGGTCAATAACAAAAATACAACTCAATACTTTGTAACATAACCTTTGTTGGCAATAACAGAGGTCAAACGTTTACTATAGGTCTTTACCAGGTTTGCACACACAGTAGCTGGTATTTTGGCCCATTCCTCCATGCAGATCTTCTCGAGAGCAGTGATGTTTTGGGGCTGTCGCCGAGCAACACGGACTTTCAACTCCCGCCACAGATTTTCTATGGGGTTGAGGTCTGGAGACTGGCTAGGCCACTCCAGGACTTTCAAATGCTTCTTACGGAGCCACTCCTTTGTTGCCCGGGCGGTGTGTTTTGGATCATTGTCATGTTGGAAGACCCAGCCTCGTTTCATCTTCAAAGTTCTCACTGATGGAAGGAGGTTTTGGCTCAAAATCTCACGATACATGGCCCCATTCATTCTGTCCTTAACACGGATCAGTCGTCCTGTCCCCTTGGCAGAAAAACAGCCCCATAGCATGATGTTTCCACCCCCATGCTTCACAGTAGGTATGGTGTTCTTGGGATGCAACTCAGTATTCTTCTTCCTCCAAACACGACGAGTTGAGTTTATACCAAAAAGTTCTACTTTGGTTTCATCTGACCACATGACATTCTCCCAATCCTCTGCTGTATCATCCATGTGCTCTCTGGCAAACTTCAGACGGGCCTGGACATGCACTGGCTTCAGCAGCGGAACACGTCTGGCACTGCGGGATTTGATTCCCTGCCGTTGTAGTGTGTTACTGATGGTGACCTTTGTTACTTTGGTCCCAGCTCTCTGCAGGTCATTCACCAGGTCCCCCCGTGTGGTTCTGGGATCTTTGCTCACCGTTCTCATGATCATTTTGACCCCACGGGATGAGATCTTGCGTGGAGCCCCAGATCGAGGGAGATTATCAGTGGTCTTGTATGTCTTCCATTTTCTGATGATTGCTCCCACAGTTGATTTTTTCACACCAAGCTGCTTGCCTATTGTAGATTCACTCTTCCCAGTCTGGTGCAGGTCTACAATACTTTTCCTGGTGTCCTTCGAAAGCTCTTTGGTCTTGGCCATGGCAGAGTTTGGAGTCTGACTGTTTGAGGCTGTGGACAGGTGTCTTTTATACAGATGATGAGTTCAAACAGGTGCCATTCATACAGGTAACAAGTGGAGGACAGAAAAGCTTCTTACAGAAGACGTTACAGGTCTGTGAGAGCCAGAGATTTTCCTTGTTTGAGGTGACCAAATACTTATTTTCCACCCTGATTTACGAATAAATTCTTTACAAATCCTACCATGTGGATTCATGGATTTTTTTTTTCACATTCTGTCTTTCACAGTTGAAGTGTACCTCTGGTGCAAATTACTGACCTCTGTCATCATTTTAGGTGGGGGAACTTGCACAATCAGTGGCTGACTAAATACTTTTTTGCCCCACTGTATATAGATAACAACTGGAAGGAGCGTGTTTGGAGATGTGGTCCCGCTCCAGAAATTCAGATACTTTATCTCCAGTTCAACATGGCTGTTGAGTGACTGGCAGAGTCATCAGCTGCACACCTGCAGAAACATTAGGACCCGCACGGCACAGAAAATAAATCTTACTGGACAGAAATGATCATGTGACTTCTTTGTAAGTGACTCATTTCCCCACTGACACTCTACATCTGAACTTCAGGTTTCCCCCACCAGACACACTGACCTGTGGAAAACAGCACTCAGGAGGTAGTGGGGTTTTGTGGTGTTTGGAAGGTTGGTGGTTAGAATCCAATCTGCATGTTGAAAGTGGTCAAAGTGCCCCAGGTGCACCCATCGAATTTACACGTCTGCATGAAAACTGAATGAGGGTAAATGTGCGAATACAGACTGCAGGGTTTAACATGCTGTGAGTGTTCACTGTGGAGAAGCGCAACATGAAACCCACTGATGTCTGAACACGGTTGGCGTGGAACGAATAATTAGCAGCTAACTAACCCTATGAACTACATAACTGTACTCAGTATTCTTACAGTGTCACAACAAATGTAACCTTTATAAGACAGAACTGAAGAGAAGGGGCTCTGAAACAGAGCCTGATGATCAAGAGTAAATTTAAATAACGTTCTAAGCTGGAAACGATCTTTTACTTCAACAACACACAAACAGAACCGTGACAAAAGCAAGACTCATGGAAACAATCCGGTCATTAAGTCTGATGTCATCAGCCGTGCCTGAGCCCAAACTCCGCTGCAGGTCAAATGAACACTGCAGCATCACTGAGAGTTAAAAGCTGTCTAAATTTTTCATCTTTAATAAAACGATCAGCGTTGCTGCTTTACCAGGTGTAACAATTAAGTTTAACATCCAGGCTTCCATGAAAATAAAAATTATTAAATTTAACAGAGTTAGAAGTTAGCAGGAAGTTAGCTCGCTAGCTTCCATCTAAACATGATATAGCATGTTCTGACTGAGAGATTTATGAAACAATTCAAACGTACAGCTCTGCTATCACTTCCAACATAAATGAAGACAGAAAACTAAACGGCAGTGATGTTTGTAGGGTTACTGAAGTTGGGCTAGCTGGTATATAATGATGTGCTACGTGATCGCTAGCGACACAGCTATGTTAGCATAACATTAGCACAGTGAAGCTGGAGGATGAACGCTAACTTTTTTCCACTCGATAAAAGTTAACGTGAGGGTTCAGAATAGTTAGGGACAAATGCAATAGCATGGCAGGATGCTGTAAACGGACCAAACTTCAGTCAGGAGAACAACCGAGATAATCCATCCACAATACGAGGTTAGTCATTAATATACTGCTGCATGGGCTGTAGTTACATCGGAAGTTTTTAAAAACTGAGCTTTAAAATGAACAGTGGTAATAAAAACTGAGAAAAGCTGACAGTGATCACTGACTGTTTTTAGGGGCTTGTTGAGATTAAATAGAACAAGATACAAAACATTAAAACATGTTAAAAACACAAAAGCCTTATTAAGCGTAGAGTAGTTTGGGCCCGGAAGCAGGATTCATCTCGTCATCACTTAAAGACAAGATAGTCTTCTCCAACATGTAGTTTGAGGCTCTGCTGCCCTCTGCTGGTTTTTTCTGGACATTAAATTCAATCAGTTCAGCTTTAGTAATACAGCACCAAGCGATAATCAATCGATAGGGGCCTCAAGGTGCTTCATGGTGCCCTGACAGGTGTTACAGGCCTGGACAGGGGCAGACATTGTTGGCGACACATTGACAAACTGGTCTATAAAGCAGCGGCCCCCAACTCCCCGGCCACGGACTGGTACTGGTCTGTGAGTTGTTTGGTACCGGGCCTCAAGAGTTGAGGCTCGGGTGTGAAATGGATGGTTTTCGGGGTTTTATCGTTAACTCGGCTTCCCTGGGTCTTTTCCCGTGTGTTATGAATAAATTTTCTAAACAATTTAGTGAACTTTATATTTCTTTTGTAGTTGTGTGTCTTTACTTGAAAGAAATATTTACGCGTTACCATAGCAACCAGAGAGCATTAAGGGGCAGAGAGGAGGATGTTACTCTCAATGTTTTTTCAGGAGCACGCTGCTAATAAAGTAAAACATTTACACAGTGAATTCACATTTATTATTATATTTACAAAATACCACAGTTTTTGTTTTGGTCGTATCATTTTATTTTGTTGTATTTATCTCCCACACCTTAAAGGCCGGTCCATGAAAATATTGTCTGAATATTAAACCAGTCTGTGGTGCAAAAAAAGGGTTGGGGACCGCTGCTCTTAAACACAAGCCAGAAAACAAAGTGAGGCAGAAATGATGTCAGCAGGATCACAGACATTTACCTCAAAGAGATCAAAGTCAGCAAATACAGGTATACATTTCCCAGCATGCTGTCTTTTTTTGACTTATTAAATCAAAAAATCTATCTAAATTGTGGTAGACCATTGTTTCATCTGCCTCCACAATAGCATCTCTCACCTTTTCAACAAAATCCAATGTGCTCTGGATGTTCAGGTGTTCAGAGCTGCCTACCAACGGGCTGAGGATCGAAGCCAGAAGGAAGAACTCCCTTTAAACACAAAGTGGCCCATACCTGCTTCATACCCTGGAGGACGGGGCTGTGGCTCCCCACACTCCCTAGCAGATCGTTACATGGAGAAACCTTTGGAATACAAGCATGCTGATCCACACAGGTGTGCACACAGGTGTACACACGGGTATTCACAGACGCGGACTACAGCTTTCTTGGCTGCTGCCTCAAAGCACATTGTGCGCTGTCTATCTTGCGTGCTGCACAATATCGTTTATTATTTAGTATCTACTGATATCTATTGCTAGCTAGTTTATTGTGATGGTGCTGTTTTTTTTATTATGTTGCTCTTTGTTGTTTGCTTTCTCTTCTGTTTTTTTTCTCCATACAGGTGACCCAGGTGTTTTGTTTGTTTGTTTGTTTTTTTCCTTTCTTCCCCCCCTTCTTACCGTCTCTTCTCCCCTCTGTTTTTCTTTCTCTCCCTCTCTTTCTTTCATTCTTTCTCCCTGTCCTATCCCCCAGTCATGTCTGTCTCATTTGTAGCAACTGAAAATAAAATAAATTCATAATTATAATAAAGGTCAATCAAATGGACCAATATGGCAAGGCCATGATGATCCACTTGGTAAAATAAATCCGCTTGGCATCTTTCTTGGCCTTAAGACAACAATTCTGATGGCTAAAGATCCAAACGGGACACAAAAAACCCCCCCAAAAAACAAAAACCACAAAGTGGCCCCACACAGGTTAGGGTTTGAGTGCCACTCAGATGTAATTATACACACAAACACACACACAGGGGATTGAATAAAATAAAATAAAATATTCATTAAAGGTGTTTTTTAGCTTTGATTATTCTATTAACTTTGTGGTGAACATTGTGTGTGTGTGTGTGTGTGTGTGTGTGTGTGTGTGTGTGTGTGTGTGTGTGTGTGTGTGTGTGCGTGGGGGGGGGGGGGGGGTCAAGATCTCTGTCTAAATAAATAATTAATGTGGGTAAATACCCAGATGACGAAACATGCAACTATTTTCCTGGTAATAACTGAAATGAGTAAAGAAAATCAACAGCCTATTTATGCAAGATCATTCATAATTTTATTGTGGGGGTTATATTGGCTGGGTCGGATTATTGGGGGGGTCATAACCCACCTGGAAATTACGCCCCTGGATCACTCTGCTGCTACACAACCAATCACTCCTCATTGATTATTGATCAGAGATCATGACCCATTAGTCCAGACCTGGTTGTTAGGGTTAGCTGTCACACCTGTCACAGCTGAAGGAGCTTCTATGTGAGGGTCAGGAGTTTAGCCCATATGCGCTGTCAGGCCTTAACGTTTGTTCACCTAGAAAAAGAACGTTTTGTTGCTTAATGACGTCAGGACAGGCTTTAGATCACTTCCTGTTTACTGTAGATTTGAGTTAAAACCTGAAATAGCTCGTGAGTAAGCTGCTCCACCTGCAGATTAACCCGTGACAGTCTGAAAGCTTCGCGGACACACACACACACACACACACACACACACACACACACACACACACACACACACACACCGTCCAATCAGAGGAGCAAAGAGTCCTCGGCCCCGCCCCACTACACTTACACACCCCTCCCCCTCCCGTGTCTCCGGTAATCCTCCGCTCTCTCTCGGTGCGGTCGTCATGGCGGAAATTAAAACGGGAATCTTCGCTAAGAACGTGCAGAAGCGCCTGAACCGAGCCCAGGAGAAGGTGAGAGGGGGAGGAGAGGAGGAGCAGGTGATGGAGGTGATGCGGAGGGCGGATGGAGAAGCGGTGCTGGAGGCTGCAGGAGGCCCAGTCACCGCCGCTCTCTAATCCGATCGCTCACACATGAGGATCGATGTATTACTGATCATCCGCTATTGAGCCGCTCGGAGGTCACGTGATTAGCTACGGGCTGAGGAGAAAAATCATCAGAAACGGAGAAATCATCAAAAACAAATAGAGCACGTTCTGATTGGCTGAAGCAGATCGTGATGTCACGTGTGCGGTAAAACGCGTCACGCACGTTTTCCTCTTGAAAATTAAAGACGTTAGTGACGTATTTCCCAGGTCCAAGGTCGACAATGTTGTCCACGACGTGATGACGTCATTGTGCTACCTTAGTTTTATTTATCAGGCGCTTTGATGTGATTTCTCTTTCAGGTTCTGCAGAAGTTGGGAAAAGCAGACGAGACCAAAGATGAGCAGTTTGAACAGGTGGTCATCAACTTCCGGAGGCAGGAGGTAAGACGATACCTGGGATAACTAAGTGAAGTGCTTTACAAATACAGGCCATTTACCAGGTCAACTTGGCTTAGTTTACTTACAGATTTTATACAGAGCTGGAAGGTCGAAGACTTCAATGCTCTGCTCTGGATGTACAGCTCTCACTGACACTTGAAGACAAAGGCCGGATAATTACTGACAAATTGGTTAATAAGCTGAACTTGACTGTCTCCATATTTGACCTCATTATAAACCACTGCTGGTGGGAGCAGGTGTCACAGTCAGACAGTGTATATGTAAAAACACCAATGTTTGATCACTGTTTAATCAGCATTCACATTAATTTCAAAAATTCAAAGACTTTCAATTTTATACAGATGTAAATGTGTAAAATAAGAGTTGCTTTCAAAATAAAAGCAACAAAATTACATTGTGATTTTCTGGTAAACGGTAAGCCATTCTCTGATGGGGAGAAACTGCATGATATATGTTTTAACAAATTTCCCTTTGACCTGAAAGGGGCCAGGCAGCCACGTGACCAGGTGTTTTTAATGCCCAGGCGTGCTGTAGATGAGATCTCAGCCATTCTAACAGATCTGCAGTGGCCTTATTTTCCAGAGATCTGATTCGTTAGTTGGCAGTTAACAGAATATGTGAGGCGAGTACAGCACCACTTACCATGGCAATGTAACCTGGTAAGACGTAAACACTCTGTGTAACCTTGAAAACACAGAGTTAAACTTTAAGTTACCTGGATTCCAAATCCTGTGTCGTAGAGAGCTCAGTTCATGCCTTTAGTGTGAAAAACCTCAGTTTATGTTTGATTTGATTGATATTGTGCATAATCACAACAACGGTTGCCTCAAGGCACTTTATATTGTAAGATAAAGACCCTATAATATAAAGAGAAAACTCAGACAAGAAACTGGTGACAGTGGGAACGAAAAACTCCCTTTGAACAGGAGGAAACCTCTGCAAAATGTGGAAACCAAATTCCTCCAGTGTAAAATAACTGATATCACATGTTTGTGTGTGCTTTGCCAGACTGAAGGTTCTCGGCTGCAGAGGGAGATGAAGGCCTACATGTCTGCCATTAAAGGTCTGTATGGTTCATTATCTACGTGATACAAACCTCAAATGAAAGAAACGTCTTCAGTGACACTTTGCATGATTCACAGTTTATAATGATCTTTCATTATCTAATGCTGCAACCTACTTGGAAAGTCAGAGCAACCACAGAAGTAAACAGTCCAAGATGGCGGCAGTCAACTTTGAATCTGTACTGCCACTGTGGTGTATTTGTGACTCACTAAATAAGACATAGAGAGTACTGACCAGGCTCTATCCATGAATGTGCTGCAGGGGAGTTTTTAAGTACAAAAAATATTATTATGCTGTATTGTCAGTAATAACTGAAGGACTCTATCTTGCTAAGAACCAAAACAAATCCTGTTTTGTTTTCTCACATTGCAAACTTTCTTACTGAAACATATGAACTCAGGAGTGATGCCACTGCTGAATTACGAGGTACCTGGAATGTGGCATCAGTTCATCCTCTGTCTTAAAAAAGCTTTTTTAGTTTCTTCCCCTTCAAGACTACTTTGTTATGATTGGCTGCCCCTCACTAGGATTCTATTCAATATTCAATTCAACTCATCCATCCATCCATCCATCCATCCATCTTCATCCGCTTTATCCGAGACCGGGTCGCGGGGGCAGCAGCCTAAGCAAAGAGGCCCAGACCTCTCTCTCCCCAGCCACCTCCTCCAGCTTATCCAGGGGAACACCAAGGCGTTCCCAGGCCAGCCGAGAGATATAATCTCTCCAGCGTGTCCTGGGTCTGCCCCGGGGCCTCCTCCCGGTGGGACATGCCTGGAACACCTCACCCAGGAGGCGCCCAGTTCAGTTTTATTTATACAGCACCAAATCACAACAACAGTCGCTTTAGGGTGCTTTATAACTAGGGCTGGGTATCGTCACTGATTTCTAGAATTGATTTGATTCCGATTCACAAGGTCCTGAATCGATTCGATCCACGATTTGATTCAATTCGATTTGAATCTGGGAAATTTTGCCTCAGACAGCCAGAAATATTATAATTCAGATCAGTACATTTACATATTTTTGTATCTATAAAAAGGAAGCTGACACTTGCGAGACTTTATCACAGGTGTGAGCATCACAGCAGAGGCCTTTGTGTCAAAGCAGCTGAAGATAAAACACAGAAAACATGGAGGTGATTTTCCTGGCCTGAGATTTTATAAAAATATTCTGCAGTAGATCAAAAACGAAAGAAAATCATTAATCAACTTATGAACATCACCTCTGAAGTTACAGCGGTTTTATTAGAGACACAGCTGAGCGTTTTGCATTTTGCATAATTTAAAAAAGTTTAAATTTGTTCAGAAGCCTGTTGAACGGCAGAAATTAGGTTTTCTTTTTGGAAGTAAGTAAAAGGAAAAAAAAAACAGCGGCCGACAGCGCTGTAAACAACGGTAGACGGTGCGTAACAAGCAAGCGAATAATGCAGAAAACAGATTTCAGGGATAGACGGGAAACTGTTCTTGAAGTATACAGAGAGAGAGAGAGAGAGAGCTGTGCATGAAGTGTGATTTTATTGTGGTGGAAGCAAAACAGCAAAAGTCAGAGGGAGTCCATGACGATGTTTATGTGAAGCGTAGTTTGGATCTTCTTTTGCTGCTGGTTCAGTCAATATTGTCTGGAGAGAGATCAAACTAACAGCTTTAGAATCAGCGCAAAAAGGGCGTAAACACAAAGCGCGGACCCGCCAACACATCAGAATCAGCGAGCTGTCGGCTTTCAGCCCCGACCGTGTCCGTGCCGTCAGGTAAGAAAGGCGACATCTCACTGATTCTGATCCGCAGGTCCGCGCTTTGTGTTTACGTCTTTGTGCAGAATCCGTGTTCCTGCTCTCATTTACTGTTTTAAATGTTTGGTGGTTGTTGAAATTTTGTGACGTTCTACCTGAGATTCTGGAATTTTGGGCAAAATACATTTATATAAAAAAATCGATTCAGGATTTTAATGAATCGATATTACATTATCCAAGCCAGCATCCATTTTAATCGATGAATCGATTATTAAAACCCACCCCTATTTATAACGCCTATGAGCAAGCACTTTGGTGACAGTGGGAAGGAAAAACTCCCTTTTAACAGGAAGAAACCTCCAGCAGAACCAGGCTCAGGGAGGGGCGGGGCCATCTGCTGTGACAGGTTGGGGTGAGAGAAGGAAGACAGGATAAAGACATGCTGTGGAAGAGAGACAGAGATTAATAACAGATATGATTCAATGCAGAGACGTCTGTTAACACATAGTGAGTGAGAAAGGTGACTGGAAAGGAAAAACTCAATGCATCATGGGAATCCCCCGGCAGCCTACGTCTATTGCAGCATAACTAAGGGAGGATTCAGGGTCACCTGGTCCAGCCCTAACTATATGCTTTAGCAAAAAGGAAAGTTTGAAGCCTAATCTTGAAAGTAGAGATAGTGTCTGTCTCCTGAATCCAAACTGGAAGCTGGTTCCACAGAAGAGGGGCCTGAAAACTGAAGGCTCTGCCTCCCATTCTACTTTTAAATACTCTAGGAACAACAAGTAGGCCTGCAGAGCGAGAGCGAAGTGCTCTAATAGGGTGATATGGTACTACAAGGTCATTAAGATAAGATGGGGCCTGATTATTTGAGACCTTGTATGTGAGGAGCAGGATTTTGAATTCAATTCAGGATTTAACAGGAAGCCAAAACAGGAGAAATCTGCTCTCTCTTTCTAGTCCCTGTCAGGACTCTTGCTGCAGCATTTTGGATTAACTGAAGGCTTTTCAGGGAGTTTTTAGGACTTCCTGATAATAATGAATTACAGTCGTCCAGCCTGGAAGTAATAATTGGTGACTGTTACGATTTGGTGCTGTATAATTAAAATGGAACTGAATTAAATTGAACTACAACTCCTGAGTAAACTAACATAGCCTCACAGAAAAGGTTTCAGTTAGATGGCGCAGGTGGGCAGAGCTCTGACCTCACTATTTAAAATTTCCGGACAGGACGATAGAGAAAAGCTTATCTTCTTTACGCAGTGAGTAGCAAAGTTAAATGTTGCCATTGTGACCACCAGCTGAAATTGTACTGTCATTGGCAGGGATGCAGCAAGCATCCATCAACCTGACTCAGTCTCTGCACGAAGTCTATGAACCTGACTGGCATGGAAAGGATGACGTCCTGACCATCGGGAAGGTCAGAGTCATAAAAACATCCCAGAGTACAGAAGAACACCAAAATCCACCTGAAATATGTACCATAAACCTAGGTTTCTATTTTCTGCAGGACTGTGATGCATTGTGGGAAGACTTCCACAACAAGCTGGTGGACTCGACACTGCTAAATCTGGATGCATACCTGCAGCAGTTTCCAGATCTCAAGGCAATCAACAGTTTGGTTAGGGAATGATTTTCTGAAATGGATGCATGTCATGAAAGCTCAACTTCTTTTCGTTTCAGACCCGTGTCGCCAAAAGAAGCCGCAAACTCATTGACTATGACAGTGCCCGACACCACATGGAAACCATGCAGACATCTGGGATGAAGAATGACCGCAAGATGATCAAAGTGAGTCATTTCATGTGTAGACGGACATTCACAAGATAAAGGATCAGCTGTTTCCTGTTACCTGTGCAGCTGTTGTATCTGTGCAGGTGTTTTGTAGTTGATTTAATCATGAACTTTGTCTGTAGGCAGAGGAGGAGCTCAAAAAGGCACAGAAGGTGTTTGATGAGTTGAATACTGGTCTACAGGAAGAACTGCCAACTCTTTGGGATCGGTGAGTTTTGACATAGCATGCTAGGTTTGAGTGGGCAACTAAAATTTCAGGGTGAGTAACTTATAAGAAAAAAGGTTAAAGCTCCTGAACAACGAGCTCCTGGTTTGAGTCTGGATTTTAATACTGACATCTTAGAGAAGTCTGCTTTTGTACATGATCCCTGATAGATTGAACAAGTTATTATTAAAACACTGATTAGTTCCAGGCCATATGTAGCAACCTGCGATGGTTTCTACAGCTACTCTTAGTACCATTGATGTTAAGTTAGACTCTTTTTCTCCAATTGATCTTTCTGAGTTAACTTCAATAATTACTTCCTCCAAACCATCAACGTGTCTTTTAGACCCCATTCCTAGAAAAACTGCTCAAAGAAGTCCTGCCATTAATTAATGCTTCGATCTTAAATATGATCAAGCTATCTCTAATAATCAGCTATGTACCACAGGCCTTCAAGCTGGCTGTAGCCCTTGTGATGTCCTCCCGATTTGCATACAATGCAGTTCATCAGGGGTCAAAAATGTCCCCACTTCATTTGACTGTTTTTTAAAGTATAAAGTATAAATTGTCAATCAATTCAGTGTTACACCTTAGTTTTACTTAAGACCAACACATTAACACAAAATTTACTCAACATTTTACATTTTAGGGCCACCAGACCTTGTTTACAAAAAATACACCCTGTTTTTTAGCGAAAACAAATTGAGAAAATAAAATATTTAATTGTTTAGATAATTTTGACTATCTGAATAACTAGAGAGTGCTGTATGTTGAACTTTAGTGAGAAAGTTTTTTTTCAAGCGTTTATAAATTTTTAATGGCAGCACATAATCACACTTGTGGTCCTCAGGGGTCAAAAATGACCCCACTTCATTTGACTGTTTTTTTAAAGTAAAAAGTATAAATTGTCAATCAATTCAGTGTTACACCTTAGTTTTACTTAAGACCAACACATTAACACATAATTTACCCAACATTTTACATTTTAGGGCCACCAGACCTTGTTTACAAAAAATACACCCTGTTTTTTAGCGAAAATAAAACAAGAAAATTAAATATTTAATTAAATTAAATATTTAAAAAAAAATTAAAAAAGAAAAAAATTAAAAAAATAATTCTCACTAAAGTTCAACATACAGAGTGCTGTATGTTGAACTTTAGTGAGAATTCTTTTTTTGAACCATTTATAAATTTTAAATGGCAGCACATAATCACACCTGTGGTCCTCAGGGCTCAAAAATGACCCCGTTTGCTTTGACTGTTTATAAAGCAACAAGTATAAAATATCATCCATCTCTGTGTTTCAAGGTTTTATTCAACTTTATTCCAACTCATTGCCTGACAGTTTTCTATATTTTGGCATGGTAGGAACACCAGGGCATGAGTCTGAGTGAAGGCAAACTTTCATGAGGACAAAGGCGTGTCCATATTTGACCCAAGTGCAGGAGGAAGCTCAGGTTTATTCCTCTGCACTGGTCCCATCATGGACAGCATTCTTTCTGCAGTTGCAGGCCAAGGGTCATATACAGTAAACAAGCTGTTACAGGTGATTGTTTTCTTTTGGAAACCTGCAATGTTAGGGACAACTCACGTGTCCTGACTGCAGGACAGACGGTTTGCCATCGCACAAGAGCATGTTCCATGTACAGCTGGACCTGCATCACATGCTGCCCATGTTTTTGTCTCAAAGTTCCCTGGTTTACTTGGATGTTCTGTTGGAGGGGACAGAGTCCTTTGAAGGGGACTTGGTGCTCATACAGTCACATCAGTACCAGGATCTTACATCACAGCAGGAGGAACACCCACTTGTGTTTCAAGTCAAGTCAACACCAACACACACCATACACCTCAAATGGGAGCACGTTTGTGTCATGAACGATGATCATCTATTGTGTCTTTATCAAGAAATTATGTCCTTTTTGTGCTTCTATGATTAATCTTGTGTCAGCATGAAAACTTCTCTACCAGACTCAGGATGTCATAAACTGGCCGTAGCGACTCTACTGGATGCACGGCAGTAAGAATCAACACACCCACATATGCCTACAGCTGCATTCGGTCCATTTTTCTTCCTCTCTCGTTGTCCCTCCTTGTTCGTCATCGAGTTGGCTGTAGAGCAGGTCATCTGCTAATTGGATGGTTGTTGGTTCAATCTCTGTGTGCTCTAGTCTGGAGTTCTTACCAAGGTGTCCTTGGGCAAGTTACTGAACCCCAACTTGGTCTCTGATGCATCCATTGGCATGTGAACGTTAAAAAGCAGAATACAAGCAGAATACACTGTGTATAATGCTTTCAGTACTCGAGTAGAAAAGCCACTGAAGGAGTATGGGACCTGGCACATGTGCTTGGACTGTGGTAGATCATCTTTCTCTGAGGCACATGAGAGAGTCAGGCATCGTCTGTCACTGGGAAGGTTAGAAGACCAGATCAGTGTTTCCTCACGTTACTGCAAATATTCCTCTGTCTCAGCTGATTCCTCTTTCCTGCTTGATTCTTTGTCTTCATCATAATTGAAATGGATGATGTGTAGTCCTCTGACACATCTTCTATTTCAGTTTCACATTCTGAAAATTCAAGAAACTTCAAGAAGCCCAGTCACTTTCTCTCCAAGCTCCTCAGACTACCATGTCCTGGATGCCTGAGAACCTACTTGAACATAGTTCAGATTCTTCATCACTTTTCTTCACTTCATAGCCTTCTTCCACTTCTGCAGGTGGCTGATGTGCTTTTTCAGAGAAAGGGTAGCATGTGCTCTAAATATTGACAATATTTTCTATATCTTCTAACCCTGGATCTTCCTGAACATTGATTCTCCCTCCTCATTATACTAGAGGACAATATGTGCTTTGTCCTACTGGTCATTGCTTTGCACAACATGGTAAAAAAAAAGTATGCTCATCAAAGTATGCAAATCTCCAGTGCAATGGAGGCTTTTGAGGATACTTTCTGTGTATGTATTATTGTAGAGTCTACCTTACAATACGAAACACTTTGATGCGGCTGTTGTTGTGATTTGGCGCTGTATAAATAAAATTTCATTGAATATAGAGCACCTGCCTCCTCATTGTGCTGCCTGTTGTGGTTGTTATGACCAGTGCTTGACCCCACACATCAGTGATCCAAGATCAAAGATGTTTGAAAGCAGTATGGTGTGAAAATACGGCTCTTTGCAACACTTTGTACTTTGGGGTCACTTTTGTCCTACGAGGACCACCAATGTTATAAAATTCAATAAAAACCACATAAATAAATCAAATTACTTAAAACTTATTCCAATCATTCATAGTATAGTAATGAATAACTTCTGTTATTTTCAGACCATTTGATGAATAAAAAACACATTTTTGATAGCAAAAGATTTCTTTAGAGGACAAAAATGACCCGTGGACATCACAAGGGGTAGTTAAACCTTTACTCAAAAAGCATCTCTAGACCCAGCAGTCTTAGCTAATTATAGGCCAATCTCCAACCTTCCTTTCATATCAAACATCCTTGAAAGAGTAGTTGTCAAACAGCTAACAGATCATCTGCAGAGGAATGGTTTATTTGAAGAGTTTCAGTCAGGTTTCAGAGCTCATCACAGCACAGAAACAGCTTTAGTGAAGATTACAAATGATCTTCTTATGGCCTCTGACAGTGGACTCGTCTCTGTGCTTGTCCTGCTAGACCTCAGTGCAGCGTTCGATACTGTCGACCATAATATCCTATTAGAGCGATTAGAACATGCTGTAGGTATTACAGGTAATGTCCACAAGGCTGCAGGTCCTGATGGCATCCTCGGGCGTGTTCTCAGAGCGTGTTCTGGGGAGCTTGCAGGAGTGCTGACAGACATATTCAACCTGTCCTTGGCCCACGCTGTGGTACCGGCCTGCTTCAAATCCACCTCCATTGTCCCGATACCCAAAAACTCCAACCCATCTAGCCTCAATGACTACCGCCCAGTAGCACTCACCCCCATCATCACTAAGTGCTTAGAGCAGCTGGCCCTAGCACACTACAAATCCTGTCTCCCCCCACCCTGGACCCCCACCAATTCGCATACCGCCAGAACAGGAGCACAGAGGATGCAGTCTCCATCGCACTGCACTCTGTCCTCTCACACCTGGACAACAACAACACCTACGCCAGAATGCTGTTTATAGGGCTTTGGAGTTGACGTCACGCCGCAATGCATTGTGGGAGCGCAGCTCCATTTTCGGGGTCTACGAATCAAAACAAACACACTGTGTTGGAACGACGACGACAAGAAACATGCTTAAAAGCAGCTCAAAAGAAAACGGACGGTATAGAGACCGATTGCGTCCAGAGGCGAAGCAGCGGTACTTGAAAAAAAATAGAGTGCATCGCAAATCTGGACCCATTTGAAATACGGCAGTGGAGTAAAGACCCAGACGACTTACCGCCACTGTCCTACCCCGATATCTTCACGTATCTTGTTTGTGGAGTAAGCGCTTACACAGCGAACCAGTTTCGTAATTACAAGTCACTGGAGGCGCACATCCAATTTACAAATGGCTGGGTGCAAGATTTGGCTATTTTCAAGCCGCCAAACTCTGAGTACGTCGTCAAAGTAAGTCAGCTGGAGTGCATCGAGTGAAATAGCCATTTTCCACCCCCCACCATAATTAATGTTACACATTTATCATTTAACTGCTAAAATATCGTTATCATATTATATGCCCATAATTGTAAAGTACATGCAAATTAACACATTGATAATCGGGTAAATTATTAACGCCAATTTGTGTCCTTCCTGTCTCATTTCATTTATTGTCTTTACATCAACCAATCAAGTCACTCCATTCTATGTTTGATCGCAATTTCTATAAGTTCCGAGACGATGATATTATTCAGCTATAAAGTGTGATGTGAACATATTTAGAACTTACCGGAATGAAAATGTCTTGAGCACACCAGCTGATATCTGGAGACGTAACAGAACATGATATCAGCTCGTCTCATGGCTGCTATCCAGGCTAGACGCCTTCGTTTGGTAATATCCGATACATGAGCTCCTTCATGTTGCTTCCAGGTTGGGAAAGCATAAAAAGACAATCCAAACTTATTCCCGTGCCGGTCGTAAGATCGAACATTGCAGCCGACCACACAGCAAGTACGAACCATGGCTATGATTTCGCTCCTTACTTAGACCCCCAAAATGGCGGATCGGGCCAAAATCCTTTCCACGCCCACCCCCGTGACATCACGCTCCAAAGCCCTATAGACTTCAGTTCAGCATTCAATACAATCCACCCCTCACAACTCATCAGGAAACTGACAGACCTGGGCATCAGTTCCCTCATGTGCAAATGGTTACTGGACTTCCTGACCAACCGCCCCCAACATGTCCGGCTGGATAACCGCTGCTCATCTACAATCACAATGAACACCGGTGTACCACAAGGCTGTGTGATGAGCCCTTTCCTCTACTCCCTCTTCACCCACGACTGCAGACCTGCTGATGGTTCCAACACCATCATTAAGTTTGCAGATGACACCGCGGTGATTGGCCTCATCAGTGACAACGATGAGGCCGCCTACAGGGAGGAGGTGGATCGTCTGGCTGAGTGGTGCGACACAAACAACCTGCTGCTTAACACCGAGAAGACCAAGGAGCTCATCGTGGACTACAGGAGGAATGCTGACCCACATCCACCCATCCACATTAAGGGGACGGCTGTGGAGCGTGTGAGCAGCTTCAAGTTCCTGGGAGTCCACATCTCCGAGGATCTCACCTGGACGACCAACTGCTCCAAGCTGGTCAAGAAGGCTCACCAGCGCCTCTTCTTCTTGAGGACTCTGAGGAAGAACCACCTGTCCTCAGACATCCTGGTGAACTTCTATCGTTGCACCATCGAGAGCATCCTGACCAACTGTATAACAGTCTGGTACGGGAACTGCTCTGCCTCGGACCGGAAGGCGTTGCAGAGTGTCGTGAAAACTGCCCAGCGCATCGCCGGAGCACCACTTCCTGCCTTAAAGGACATCTACAGGAAGCGGTGTCTGAAAAGGGCTGGGAAAATCATCAAAGACCCCAGTCACCCATCACATGGACTCTTCACCCTCCTGCCCTCTGGGAGGCGCTACAGGAGCCTCCGGACTAAGACCACCAGGTACCAGAACAGCTTCTTCCCCACAGCTGTCAGACTCCTGAACTCTGCCTCCTGACATCTGACCCACGTTAAACTCATGGACTGGACATATACACACACCCACAACCACCTACACACACAATGGACAACTGTACCGTCAAACACACAATAATAACATGGACTGAACCACCACTCACAACCACTAGCACTTTACATACCTCTGTAGAAATTATCCACATATCTCACTTATTTTAACTGCACTACTGTATAGCTCTGTGTAAATAATCATTCTGTACAATATGATAATTTTAATTCTACAACTGTTTACAACTTGCATAGTTCCCATTTCTGTATAGCTGTATATCTCAGATTTCTGTATAGTTTTTCATATTTATATCCTGTTCATAGCCTGTACATAGCTTGTACTCACTACAGCCTGTACATACTTATAGTTATAGAATATTCACAACATACTTCATACCGTGTACATTATAACATACCATAATAGACCCATTTCTGTAATATACTCACATATCTATATTATTGCTAATATATATTGTAATATATCTATATCACTAAAGCACTTCTGGATGGATGCACACTGCATTTCGTTGCCCTGTACATGTGCATGTGCAATGACAACAAAGTTGAATTCTATTCTATTCTATTCTATTCTATTCTATTCTATTCTATTCTATTCTACTGTGCTGCAGTGGTTTGTATCATATCTATCTAATAGACTCCAGTTTGTGCATGTAAATGGAGAGTCCTCTTCACACACTGAGGTTAATTATGGAGTTCCACAGGGTTCAGTGCTAGGACCAATTCTGTTTACATTATACATGCTTCCCTTAGGCAGCATCATTAGAAGACATAGCATACATTTACACTGCTATGCAGATGGCACCCAGCTCTATCTGTCCATGACGCCAGATAACACACACCAATGAGTTAAACTGCAGGAATGTCTTAAAGACATAAAGACCTGGATGGCCGCTAACTTTCTGCTTCTTAATTCAGATCAAACTGAGGTTATTGTACTCGGCCCTGAATATCTTAGAAATATGGTATCTAACCAGATTCTTCCTCTGGATGGCATTACCTTGGCCTCCAGTAACGCTGTGAGGAACCTTGGAGTCATTTTTGACCAGGACATGTCCTTCACCGCACATATTGAACAAATATGTTTAATTGAATTGGTAATTGATCAGACTATGGATCAGTGACTCATTCCTGCAGTTCCTCTATTCAATTCAATTTTATTTACACAGCGCCAAACCACAACAACAGTCGCCTCAAGGTGCTTTATATTGTAAGGTAGACCCTACAATAATGGATACAGAGAAAAACCCAACAATCATATGACCCCCTATGAGCAGCACTTTGGCAACAGTAGGAAGGAAAAACTCCCTTTTAACAGGAAGAAACCTCCGGAAGAACCGGCTCAGGGAGGGGCGGGGCCATCTGCTGCGACCGGTTGGGGTGAGAGAAGGAAGACAAGATAAAGACATGCTGTGGAAGAGAGACAGAGGTTAATAACAAGTACAGTGCAGTGTCTCCATTTGAATAATAAAAGTAGATTTTTAAAACACAGCAGTTTTACATGTGCACCTTTTTGGGGGGGGGAATTGTAGTCCATACAGACAATACTGATTTGTAAATGATTAACTAACAATCTTGTGCTTGTGCTTAAAGTGTTTGGCACTCTTTGGCAATATTGTAGTAAATGTTAAACTTAATCATCACATTGGCCTCCTCTGACGACCTGTTTGCTACCGCCTGCTGCTGAAAGGCAGTGGGGAGAGGGGCCACTTGGGCAATGCATTTATCACGATTTGAGATGGGGAAACTGTTCTTGAAGTACACAGAGAGAGAGAGAGAGCTGTGCATGAAGTGTGATTGTTATCGTGGTGGAGGCAAAATAGCAAAAGTAAGAGATGATGATGATGTTTATCAAATGTGAAGCGTAGTTTGTTGCTTCTTTTGCTGCTGGTTCAGTGAACTTTGGTTGGAGACAAAACCTGCAGCTCAGAATCGAGCGCAAAAAAAGACGTAAACACAGCGCCGACCCGACACATCAGGATCAGTGAGCTGTCGGCTTTTCAGCCCCGATGCCGTGTGAGGGCCGTTGGGTGAGAAAGCCGAGGAAGAGAAAGCTGATTCGGATGTGTCGGGTCCGCGTTTACGTCTTTGTGTGGCATCTGTTTACGTGCTCTCATTTGCTGTTTGTTGAAATAGTTTTGTGAGCTTTAACCTGAGATTCTGTCATTTCTGGCAAAATCCATTTATATTTAAAAGTTGATTCAGGATGTGAATATGAATCGATATCGCTTTATTCAAGCTACTCACCTCTGTCTGTCTGCCCGCCCTGGACTTTCAAACATATACACGGATTACATGAATATCTGGACCACGACCAATTAGAGAGGTCCCGCCCCTGACTATCTTTGATTGGTTTAGACCATGATAGGGGCACAATGTGTGTCTGCTGTTGACCACGGAGACTTTCAGAGTTGCGGAGTATTTTTTATTTATTTTTTTTGTTACTCGAACAGTTGGTCGCACCAGTATTGCTCTCGTTTTCTTGTTTTCTTTTTTCTTTCTCAACAGGTAATCCAGGTGATTGATAGATGTATTTTTTGTCTGCTTATTTAGTTGGTTTTTGTTTTTTGCCCTTTATCCCCGTCCCTCTTCTCCGCTGTTTTTTCCCCCTCTTCCTTTCTCCCTTTTCTTTTCCTCATTCAAGTCTGTCCCGTATTTAGCAAGTGAAAATAAAAAATAAAATAAACAATAAAAGGTGAATCAAATAGACCATTACGGCAAGGCTGGGATGGTCCATTTGGTAAAGTAAATCCGTTGGGCATCTTTCCTCGCCTTTAGACAATAATTCTGATGGCAAAAGAGCCAAACGGGACAGGCAAAAAAAAAAAAAAAAGAGAAGAGAAGAGAAGAGAACCTTCACAGCCCCAAATTGTAGTATTTATAAAAACAACAACAACCAAGTTTTACTTTTGTGTTCTGCAGCCGAGTTGGCTTCTACATCAGCACCTTCAAGAGTGTAACGAATCTTGAAGCAAAGTTTCATCGTGAGATCTCACTGGTGAGTTTTTCATTTCCTAAACCAACAGGGTTGCTTTTCTTTTTTTCTTCGAAATCATTTGAACTGAAAAATGTCTCTTTTAAACCATCCAGGTGTGCAGAGAACTGTACGAAGTGATGACCAAACTGGGAGAGCAGCACTCTGACAAGATATTCACCATCCAAGGGGCTCCGAGGTCAGTACAAGCTTTTTCCATAACTGAGGAAAACGAAGGTAGATCAGCGTTTGGTTTCAGTGTCTTAAACTGATTGTACAATGTGATGGCAGCAATGGGTTTAGAAAAAATCAATTTTATTATTCTGTTTTTAGTTATTCTTTCAACATAAACCAATCAAACTAGAGTTTGGGTGGCTGGGATTTAAAGATAATAGTCCAGTTTCCTTCCACAGTTCAAACACATGCATTTTAACTGGTCATCTAAGGAGCTTGGAAAGAAAAGCATCTGGACTACGATAACCTGGATGACTGAGAACCTTCACAGATTTATTAACTGGTCATTGTAAAGTACCCATAGAGTTTTAATCCACTCATCATGGACATGGATGTCATGGTAATTTGGGGCTTTTAATGATTTCTTTGAACTGTTCTTTTTCCAGAAAGTTCTTCAGAATTTATTTAGGATTAAGACAGTGTTTCCCAAACCTTTTTTGCTATGCCCCCCTTTGTTTTACAAGAAAAATGTTCGCACACGCACGCACAAACACATCCTCCAACCTCACACACCCTTATTTTGCTCCATCGTGGTTTATTTCACACTTCAAACATTTAGTAAACAATTAAACAAATACAAGTAATCTGCAATAAATTACAGGTATTAAGGAAATAAACTACTAACTCTTTTACGCTGTGTCCGCACCTACACGGGTATTTTTGAACACGCAGCTGTTTCGTCCACATAAACGGCGTTTCGAATCACAGAAAACTGAGATTTTTTTAAACTCCTTTTTTGCGTTTACGTGTGGACGAGGAATACAGAGTTCGTCACGCAACGTCAAAGGTATGTGCCTTTTTCCACGTCACGCTGTGGCCACGTTATTGTTTACATGAGATGAATTGCAGAATAGCAGATAGAGACAAAATACTGTTAATCTGACTGTCTGCAGGTTTTACACGCAGTTACTGTCCCTCCATTTACAAAGGCAGAGGCGTCACGGTGTCATTATTTTACGTGTAGTTGTTTTTTCCTGTGTAATAATGTTCAACATTGCTGTCAATACATTTTTCAAAAAAAGGCTCTCTGTGAAAAATGGGTTCAAAAACATAAACAGCTGTGGGATCCTGTTTGCCTGTGATTTGAACTGGGGGAACAAATCGTGTCAGGATCAGCCTGATGTTATTTGTATCCCGCTGTAACTTTACTGTATAAAGAGCAAACATCTCCAACATGTCAGGCGTAGTTAGTCATTACAACAAGTGTTTGTGAACTAAAAATCAAGAATGTGGGATCCTGTTTGTCCGTGATTTGGAGAGCTCAGCGCTGCTCCCGACGAACGGAAAATTAATCCTGCAGGACACTGGTGCAGGTGAAGCCAAAGGGAAGATTTGCTTCACCATATTTTCTAGTCTTTGGCTTAGAATGAAGTTGGTTTGGAAACATATTCAGCGATGCTTCATTTCCTACTTTGCGTTTGTGGGCGCCCCGTGCTAGCAGTGTCCAAGCGTTCAGGTTTTTTTTTTCCCTTTTCATACCGCAACCCGCTGCAATGGCGCTGCGCCCCCCCCCCAGGGGGCGGGCCCCACACTTTGGGAAGGTCTGGATTAAGAGATGGAATGGCTTCTGACACTTCTTACTTGCATAAGTCCTTTCTTTGTGGCTCAGACAGCAAAAATATATATATATATTTTTTCCCCAGGAATTTTGCTCTGTCCTCAGGAGAAGACGTGTCTTCTGAATATAAACTAGCAATATAAAACTAGAAAGTTTCAGAAGAAATTTTAAGTGTGCCTATGCTGCTGCCAATGAGTGTTGTTTGCCATTGCCGGCTACAGGGAGCAAAACTCAGCAGAGTAGCCCTTCTCCACCATGAACTACGGTAAAAACAAACACTGCTCGCGCCTTACAGATGACAGCTTACAGTCTTGCGTAAAGATGAAGTGACTTCGTACAGCCCCGATTTGCAGACGCTGTGCGCAGAAGTTCAGGAGCAAAAGTCCCATTGTACCACGGCAGACATGATGATGTTTGCATGAACACGCTTTCTTAAAGCCTTTGAATGAAAACAAAAGGCTTTAAGTCAGCTTACATCACTGTCATACATATTCCTGTTGGTATATGTATGATTTCTATACATTTTACGTCAGATAAAAATGTTGTTCGTAAGATTCAGATAATTATTAAATAAAAGCCAGATATTTTAAATGAGAATAAGAAAGAAAAGTATTTCTTTGTGTCCCCCTTTACCTGTTAATGCCCTGCCTGGCCCCCTGGCAAAACTTTGCTAGATTCGTCCCTGCACAGTTACCAGCTGTCAGCTACTTAGAAAAGGATCCTGGTGTTATTTGTCTCTCAGAAACAGCTCATAACTTCCCTTCAACTCATTCATGTCACCTAAAAGGTAAACCTGTTTCTCCATCACCTGTTCAGCTCTGATGATTCAGTAAGGACATCTCCTGGTTTCATCTTCATGTTTCCCTCTCACCAGATATACAAACCAATATCATGACCAGCAGCTTTTATAGCTGTGGCTCCAGCAAACATCAGCTGATACTAGAAATTAATATAAAAAAAAATTCTAACAACAGCCGATCAAACTTAAACGTGCTGCTGTTGTTTAGCGCGACACCCGCCGATTTCCCCGTTCTGGCGCAAAGTGGGCCAGATGTAAAGGTGATGACTGAAATTAGTCAATTAGTCTGTATCTGCTCAGTTTGAATCCAACAATAAGATGCTGTGCCCCAAAAGCTAAAAATAGTCTCTATCTCTTACTCTCTCTCTCTCACACACACACACACACACACACACACACACACACACACGGTGTCATAGTCTATTAATTGGTAGCTTAAAAAAGAAGCTGAGGTCCATATTAGAAAAGCTGCTAAAATCATAAAACTTTACAGAATTGTAATAAATTAGCAATATAAATTGCTGGTCTGTGGTAGTGTATTAATTCGTAATGGAAAACAATAAGGTTGAACCAGGTGGAATCAAACCCACAATATTTGGTCTGCAGACCCGTGTCATTACCAATTGCGCCACTGACAAGAGCAAGGGGTGCCTGGAAACCAGAGTGATGAGCAGTCAGAATTAGATTGCACTGAGAGGCGAAAAACGCCGTTTTTTTTGGTGTTACAAAACGTCGTGTAACTCAAAAAGTAGTTGGGATAGAAGAATAACTCTTGTACTGGGTCTTGGCATAGGCACACTTATGCACACTAACCCTAACCCTAATAAGAAGAATAAATCTGACGAATAGTAATAAGTATAAATCTGACGAATAGTAATAAGTGTGCCACTCGGCATAGGCACACTTAATAATGAAATTATCAATGTACTAAACATGGTGCATTCAGACTCAATGTCCCCAGCCACCCTTAGAATGCTTGTCCAAGCTCTACAACAGGTGGGAGTTGAAGCTCTGACGTACCAGGGCATCTCCCACTGCTACTGCACCATCACTGAATGTTTAGGTGAAGCCGGTCTGTCCAGCGTACTACCCCACCACCTGATCCAACTCGCCACCAGGTGGTGATCCGCTCCTCTCTTCACCCGAGTTCCCAGAACATATGGCTGCATAGCTGATGATATGATTACAAAATTGATCATCGAACTGTGACCTAGGGTGTCCTAGTGCCACCTGCACTTACGGGCATCCTTATGTTCGAATGTGGTGTTCACTTTGGACAAACTGTAGTTTGCACAGAAGTCCAGTGTGGGCAGTTGCAAGTTGAGTTTAAAGGTGTTGATTATGGAGCAGGGGCTTCTTTCTTGGATGGCACCCTCTTAGTTCCTGAGATGTTTCCAGTTCATGGCAAGCTTGAGCCTTGGTGGTTCCTGGGTATTCTTGAACCAACCAATTTCCTCTGAACCTGAGGGGGACAGTTTGGGTCTTCCAGACCTAACAAAGTGTTGACTGATCCAAATAACTTCTACTTAGTAATGTAAAGTTAAAATACCTTACCTTTTAATGTTAAAAGACATTCAGCACCACTTATTAAAAATGTAAGCGGGTGTATGTATACTTTTTTCCTATGTGGATTGTAGAGAATAAAATTCCTGGTTCTTTTTTTTTTTTTTTATAGGTTACATCCTGGAAAAAGAACAGTTCAGAGAAATGATGAATAGCACAAAATTACCCTAACATTCATGGCCATGATTAGTGGATGAAAACTTCTGACTGCAGCTGTTGTCGTGTTCAAATTTTTCAGAAGGGATTCAGGAGAAATTTCTGTCGGTTAAAAAGATTTAATTTGCTTCAGTAGTTGAAATTACAAGTTGAAGCATTGAACCTCTGTGTGAACCACTGGTCTGCTACTCAGAAAGGATGACTGTCACAAATCACTGAGGACTCACACGCAGGACGCTCCAACTTGAGAAGGACACAGTGGAATTTTTTACACGTTCCACCAAGTGTATGTACAGACAGCGTAGGGAATAGTGCCATATACAAAGGTGACAGGGGTGTGGGCTCCAGGGAATCCAAGGTGGGGAGGATGGGGGGAAAACACTCGCTCCTCTTCGATCACTCACTGCTTGCCACCGGCCACTCTACAATCACTCGCTACAAGGAATCCTCTCAGGGAACACAGGGACGGGTCCGGGAATTTATATACAGAACATACACGTTAGCACAAAGGCACAGAAGTAACAAAGGCTTTATACTTTGAGAGCCCGGCTACACTGACGCGAGTCACACAATGATCCAGCGATGAATAGCCGCCATCCCTCGGCTTAAATGCTAACAGCGTAAGGGTTCAGCTGTTTCCTCTTCACGGGTGCGTAGCCGAGGGCATGAACCCACATTGAGTTCCGCCCCGGCGAGAGAGAGACAACAGTGCTACTGATCAGCTACCTGCTGATCCAAAGGGCCCTGACAATAACGGTGAAACGGGCTGTCCAGCTTATATACTGTGACAATAACAAAAGATTATTATGGCCATCTTCTCCCAACACAAATGCGGCAGTGTGCTCCTCCCATCCATTCACTTCCGACCTCCCATCTGCTCTGATTCCTGGAAGACACAGACACATAAATACACCCTACGTATCCTTGGCTATCTGCTCTTATTGTTATGCTGATTTCAGTTCAGGACATCTTTTTCGGACTTCCTGACCCAGAGACTATTCTAACCATTATCATGTATGTAAGCATGCTGCAAAAACCCTCTGCACTCTACGTGTGCAAATTTTCAAATCCAGACAACAGCGCTGAATGAAGCTCTCAACCCTCAAACACGCGCCAACACACTTATGAGCACATTTGCATTGTTTATATATTAACATAATAAAATGGCTTCATTTAATTATTTTATAAACAATTTAACAAATTTTCAACACTAAGTTTGAATGTGAGTGTGACAGAAGTCTTTGCTTAGTTCCTGTCCTGTTCATCAGTGATTCAGGACCTCTACGACTCGCGAGAACCCCATCACCACCAGAAGATGAGAGTCCACCTGATAGTCCAGATCTCAGCACCAATCATATGCTCCGTCCCATCTCACCTGGACCGCCTCGACCCAAATCTCCAATGCAGGTAAGTGTCAGGTCCCATGTAGATGTTAGTCACTGGATCTAGTTGTGTATCTGGACAAAATAATAATTTTCATTGTTTGTAAAAATGTAAATGTAGTAATTAGTTTTGCACTTGAATATTTGACCGAAGTTAATTTCATAGGTGCAGGTGTCAAACTCCAGTCCTCGAGGGCTGTGGTCCTAAACTTTTCCATGTGTCCCTGCTGCAGCACACCTGAATAACATTAGCAAGACTTTATAGGACTTGACTGCAAGCTGAGGAGGCAGTTCAGCCCTTTGATTCGTGTAACAGCAGCTCATGAGTGAATGAACATGGTGCAATAAAAGTACTTTTAGAAGTACATTTTTCAAAACCCTTTACTTCACTCTAAGTTACTTGAGTAGGGTTAGGGGTTGCAGTCAAGCTTTATAGAGTCTTGCTAATTAGCCACTAACATTATTCAGGTGTGTTGCACCATGGACAAGCTTCAGGACAGCGGCCCTCAGTGACTGGAGTTTGACAGCCCTGGATTTGGATTGTGTTTTTAAAAACATGAAAATTTTAATAATTTTAAACACCCGACCTCACTCACAGCAGTGATCGATCACATGGCCTCATTACCAAAGCATTCAGGTGTTTCCTTTAAAAACAGAACTCTGTGGCAGTGCTGCTAACCAACTTTTGTCCTCCGCTGTTGACGGCGGAAATCTCTTTGCTGTTCCAACCTCAAAGGCTGCGAATAGGAATTTCTGTCAGTGATCAATAATGTCAAAGTCACAGCTCACCATTGTCTTTAACTGCAAAACTCGACCTGATCAGACTGAACAATAATAACAAGCGATCGATGGGTATGCATGACTGATAGTGGTGTGTTTGTTTGAACTTCACGGTAACTTTCTGGGACTGTTTTTTCTTTGCTGCACACTTTTGTCTGTTGATTTGGTGAGTGAACAAGAGCTGTCTGTCCTGTGTCTGTGCCTCTGTCTGTAGATCACTACAGCAGTGTTATATACAGTCTGCAGATCATATATAACACAGTAGAGCCCGAGAGTAGAACATCACCTAGTTTCTACTGATGTTCATGAGATCTGACCTTTCCTAACATTTAACGTTCTGTACATGTCAGTGTATGTTGGTGTGTCTGTAATGTCATGGCAAGTTTCTACAACACTGGTTGAGTTTGCTAAGGTGCAGTGCAAGAGCTGATATCTTAACCAGGAAATAGTGTAAAAACACCAAGACACGGAGGATCTCAATTGTCAGCCAGCCCATATGAGCTGCTGCTGATACTGAAATGTCATCAGACACCTTAAGACAAAATACAGGAATATCTGAGCATTGGTTCATTGACTCAAATAAAGACGCTGGCTGTGTAATGTGCAGATTCTTATGTATGATGTACAATAATAATTAAGTTTGTTGGTGTACAAATGATCAAAAACATTTTTACAAAAACGAAATACAACCAAAATTAAAGAAAGGAGATTTATCATTTCTAAAAAACATTTGTTGTCTAATTTTAAAATAGAGCCACGGCAGACTAGAGCCCACTCTGACCATACTAATGAATGAAAACAAGTCATCACATCTCAGTGATGACTGAAAGAAAAGGAGCACTCTGCTGTTTTTTCTTACTTACAGAACTTTGAAGGAGGGTTAAGATCCACACATGAGTCAGGGTCGGGTCTGAATCCTCCTTGTCAGTCTGACATGGTGGGGGTTCACATTGTAATCATGTCATAGAGATGGTAAATGGACTGTTTCTTCAATTCAATTCTTTATTTATTTGTCACATGTAGTTATAACTAGTACAACACACAGTGAAATGTTTTTTCCGGCTAAAAAGTACTCCCCCCCCCGACTGTGCATCTTACTAAACTTATAATAAAAAAATATCTATATAAAAGTATAAAAATGTATAATATCGTGCAAAATATTACGCTGTAATAGTTAAGAGCTATAGTGTACGTATTTACATAAATACAGATGTATATGATAAAATACAAATAAAAATAAGGATAAAACTCAAAAGAAAATTATATACTGTGTATGGAATTGTCCATCATGTTGTCCGATTTGTGTTTTGATTGAGGAGTCTCACTGTTTGTGGGTAAAAACTCCTCCTGAACCTTTCAGTTCTTGTTTTCAGGCTACAGAGGCGTTTCCCTGACCTCAGTGGCCTGAACAGTTTGTAAGCGGGATGGCTGGAGTCGTTAGTGATCCTGATGGCCCGGGATCTGCACCTTTCAGCGTAGATGTCCTGCAGTGTTGGTAAAGATGTTCCCATAGTGCGTTCAGCTGTGCGCACGACCCTCTGCAGGGCTTTCTGTTGCTGTACTGTGCAGTTCCCATTCTTATAGTTCTTATATACAACCATTCAGTAAAGCACTGTTTTTTGTTTTAAGTGCATTCTGACATTCACACACTGCTTCAGAGAGCAACATGGGGTGGTATCTTGCCCAAAGATTTGGTATGCAGACTGGGATCAAACCACCAACCTTCCGGTAAGTAGGTGACCTGCCCTACCACTCACCCTGTGGGTGGGTGCAGAACTAACTGAAAATACCAAACAGTTAAATCTAAACAGGCTGAAAGGTGAAACTAAAAAAACTAACCCAAAAATGCTACCACATAATCAGCAACATTCATTGTACACTAACCATTAACTAAGGTACCCAGCACACACACTTAAAAGTTAAGAACAAGTGTCCCGTCCAATCCCCCACATAGTTTCAAAGGAGCCCAGTCTATCAGTCAGAGAATAAAAAGCATGCTCTACTCTCAGACGGGATGCCAACAGGCCCTTTAGACTTTGCACAACATCAGTCCAACCCTGACCTAGCATCTGGTTCTTCCTAGTCTTCCATATTGCCAGCTTAGCTGTGCCAGACAAAAAATTAATCAGAACCAAGGTCCGTCTTTTCTGCACTGAATACTTAGGGCCAAAGACAAACAAAGGTACGGAGAAAGTCTCCCCTAAAGATTCCACCCACTCCTGCAACAAAGAAAATAAACCCACTAGCCGCGGACAACAGACCACTAAGTGCTCCAGCGTCTCCCTTTCTGAACAAAAAGGACAACCCTCCCCAGTGGTTGGGTCCAGGTGGGCTCTGTGTCTGTTCGTGGCTATTGCTCCATGTATAATCCTCCACTGGAGGTCAGCCATCCGTTTCTCAACAGGAGGCTTATACAGGACACTCCACCTGCCTTTAGGGGTAGAAACCGAAGCAAAAAACCCAGTCCATTTTGACTCCCGGATTCCAACCAGAGAGTGGAAATTCAGCACCTTAACACAGCAGAAATAAAGCTGCTTCTTGCCACAAGAGTTGAAACTATCCAGCACTGGTGTCCCCAGGGAGAGAAGCATGCCACTCCCCTCAGGCTGCTCCTCAAAGGCAGGACTGACCATCAATGAAGGGAAAACATTCGCTGTCATCAGCCCATTGATCAGCTAGGACACGATCACCAGCAAAGTCTCTCAGTGATGGCGACAGAGATTGCCAAACTTCCTCCATAATTCTCTCCGGCACTCTGTAGGACTTAATGCCTGTGACACCACCAAGTGCACCCAGAGACATCCTTGTAAGATGACCCAGTTTGACAACGCCAGCCTCCACAAACTTGGTCCGTATTGTAGCAGAAGAAAATACAGTGCTGGGAAAAAAGTCATTAAAAAACAGTGGCTCCTCGAAAAGCCACATCCCAGGTCTGGGGTCAGGAGTACGTGCAACCTTCAGCGTCCGCCAGGCGTTCACCACCTAGCTGTAAAATGGCACAAGTCCAGACAGATCCACCTGATCCAACTTCAGAAGAAAGAGGTGTTTATCCAATCCAAGCCGGCCCGCTCTCCTAAGCAGCAACTGAGCAGAAGTCATCCAGCTGTGACCACAGCCATACAGCAGCCTCTGTGCCGTCTGCAGTCTAAAGGTTGCTGTTCTGCACAAAACATTTATCAGGCCCTGTCCCCCCTCCGCCACAGGAAGATACAGGCCCACCGCACGAAGCCAATGCTGACCCGACCAGACAAACTTCACCAGAAGCCGCTGCACCTCTTCCAGAAGACCGCGTGGTGGCACTAAAACAAGCAATCTGTGCCATAAAAATGAGGCAACTAGATTGTTAGCTACTAGAACTCTACCCCTGTAGGACAGGTAGGGGAGCAACCGGTTCCATTTAGACAGCTTAGCCTCCACCTTTTCCCGCACTCCCTCCCAGTTCTGCTGCACAAAGTCATCACTCCCCAAGTAAACCCCAAGAGTTTTAATGCCCCTTCGACCCCAGCGAAGGTTCCCAGGAAGCTTGGGAATACTCGAGAAGTTCCACTGCCCCACCAAGCAGGCCTCACTCTTATCCCAATTAACCCTAGCTGAGGAAGCGTTTCCATACAAAACCAGACATTCCTGCAATTCCTGCACATCCCTTTGATCCGTAATAAAAACATTAACATCATCAGCATATGCTGACATAACGACAGGAGGGCTCTGAACCAGATCTGGCAAAGAGAAACCCTTCAACTTGCTTCTCAGTCTACAGAGAAAAGGCTCAATAGCAATGCTATAAAGCTGTCCAGAGATAGGGCAACCTTGTCTAATCCCTCTCCAAACCGGCACAGGACAACTCAACCCTCCTCCCACCTTCACAACACAGCTGTCATGGTCCTGGGTCATTTTGGCCCAGCGTTTTGTGTTTCCTTGAAGTTCATTTTTGTGCTTTGTGTTTATTCTGATTTTGTATTGGTTTGGGGTTGAACCTGTAGTTTGGTGTGTGTATTCAGCCCTACCTGTGTCTGTCCTTGGTGCTCTGTTCATGTCCCCGTGTTGTGTTGTAAATCAGTCTGTGTGTTCCTGCTTTACTTTGAAGGCTCATGTTCTGGATTTCCTATTCTATTTTGAAGGTCTGTGTCTGTTGTCATTGTGTTCAGCTTGTGTCCTCCGGCCCTCATGTGTATTAGGTTCAGCTGTTCTTCCCTCCTGTGTGTGATTACCTGATTACCTTGTGTGTGTATATTTAGTGGGTGTCGGTCTGTGTTCATTGTCGGCTCGTCTGCGTTCTATGGTGTTCCTGTCTCTGCGTCTCTCTGCCCCGCACCCCTTTTGTATGGTCTCAGGTTTGTCATTTAGTTCTCCCAGTTTAGGTTTCTTCAGTTGTTTTGTCATGCCTCACTGCCTGTTTCTGCCATTGTCACTTTGTAAATAAACATCACTCGTATCATCAGTCACTGCTGCATTTTGGGTCCTCCCTTTCCTCCACACCACACGGCTCATTCCGCCAGCCGTGACAACAGCAAGCATCGCTATACAACAGCTTCACCCAAGTCAGAAACCCCCACCCAACACCAAAGGTCTTCAAGGTGGAAAAAAGAAAACCATGGTCCACACGGTTAAATGCCTTCTCCTGATCAATAGAAACGATGCCAACTTTAGCATTGTACACTTTGCAAATATCAAACACATCTCTCATTAAAAATAACTTATCAATCACAGACTGATCCAGAATACAGTAAGATTGATCCAAACCAATCAGTAGTTGAATGACCATTTTCAGTCTGTTCGATAAAACCCTGGAAAGAATCTTGTAGTCCGCACATAAAAGGGCCACTGGTCTCCAGTTTTTAAGAAGGGTTAAATCTCCCTTCTTTGGTATGAGAGAGATAACTGCATGTCTGCAGGAAGCTGGAAGTATCCCTTCTATAAAACATTCCTTAAACACGTCCAGTAGGTCCCGACCCAGAAGACTCCAGAAGTGCTTAAAAAAGTCTGATGGTAAACCATCTATTCCTGGAGCTTTGCCTAAAGCCATCTGAGACACCGCCGCAGACAGCTCATCCAAGGTCATATCCCTGTTCAAAACGTCCCGATCCCCTGGGCACAGCTGAGGAAGCCTCTGCAGAAGATCCGAAGCAGAGTCCACATCGCAGCTATCCGCACTAAACAAGTCCATGTAAAAGGCCACTGCATGCCTTCTCATCTCAGCTGGATCCGTGGTCACCTTTCCATCCGAAAGCTGAAGACACACCATTTGCTTTCTGTGAACCACAGACTTCCCCAAATTAAAGAAAAATGTGGTTGGAGCATCCATGTCCTGGAGCCTGGCGAAACGTGCTCGAACCAAAGCTCCTTTAGCTCCCTCATGTAAAAAATGGTTAAGCTCTGGCCTTTTAGAATGTAGACAATCATTATTCTGCTGACCTAACTGTGAACCAGACACATTCTCCATATGTGTTATCTCTTTTTCAAGTTCCTGCACAGTTCTCATGATATTGGCTGTTAAAAAGAAAACTAGATCGCTGACAAAATCATGAATTTGGGACTTTTCTACCTCCCACCATTGAGTAAGGGAATCAAAATCAGCCTTTCTTGATCTCCAGTAATCCCAAAAAACTAAAATTGTCACAGAATATCGATCATGCAAAATTTTTATATTAAACCGCCAAAAAGATTTGGAATTGCTGGTGGTAGATAGAAACGGGTCCATTAAAGCTAAGCGATGATCTGTAAAAACAACAGGAAAACACTGATGGTTAAAAATTCGAGCAGTAAATGAAACAGACACATAAAACCTGTCTAATCTCGCTGCACTAATCCTGCCATCAGTCACTTTCACCCAGGTATACTGCCTGGATGAGGGATGCTTCATCCGCCACGCATCAACCAAATTAATTTTCCGTAGGACATCTGATAAAGCAGAAGATGACTTAAGATGCGGCTCCACCCCAGTCCTGTCCAAAGTAAAGTCAAGACAACAATTCCAGTCCCCACCCAACACAATACAGTCCCCTTGAGCAGCACCACTTAATTTTCCTTTTAATGTTTTAAACAAAATCTCACGTTTAGACCCTAAGGTTGGTGCATAGACAATAACAAAAGTAAAACTAAAACCTTCAATTTCAGCCTTCACCAAAAGGACTCTGCCCTTTACCATCTCTATGCTGAAAATATTTCCATTTAGAGAAGGAGAAAATAAAACAGCAACTCCTGCGCTAAAATTTGTCCCATGGCTAAGAAACTTCTGCCCTCCCCACCACAGATCCCAGTCTATTTCATTTAAACTGTCAGTATGTGTTTCTTGGAGAAAGACTATATCTAGTCTCTTCTGTTTGATCACCTCAGCTAATAAGGCTCTTTGATTTGCATCCCTGCACCCATTCACATTCCAGGAGGCCGCCCTCACTAAGAACTGAGTGAAGTATGCGAGTTAATCTAAAGGATGATGTTGTTTCTCCATAGCAGAGCCACATCAGCTACGTCTGCCACCAAATGTTTAATCAGTGATGCACCAGTCAAACTTTCTAAACACCAGACAGAGCCCTTCTCAGGTCTCTTTCACTTCACCTCATCGTGCTTTCCATCAGGGCCGAGGCAAATGGTAGAGTGCGTCTCCAATTCCTGGAAAGCACAACAGTTCTGAAGATGTCACAGGAACCAGTGTTGTAGAATCTGCCGTCTGCCATCAGAACAGTTGAAGGTTTTCTTCAGACTGGTTTATTTTGTACTTGTGTGATAAAGGTCTCAGATCTCAGACATAAACTCTGTGTGATCTGTACGCACGTAGCAGCTATCACTGTCTAACCAATGAACAAATTCAAAAACGGTATCAAAATTAAAATAAGTATTAATCATCTATTGAAGTAAATTTGGCTTCATACTTTTACAATTTAGCTGAAAAGTAAACATGTTATGGTGGAGGAAAGTTCCCCAGCCCTGTTTTAAAGGTTGGTTTAGTGCTTCAGCCTCTATCCATTTTCTGTGGGATTCTTGTGTTTTATGTCCAGTGGCAGTGATTAGACACATAATGCTGGTGCAGACATTGAAACAGTTTGTCAGAAGGTGTCTGTCTTTGGCAGCATGTTTTTATTTATTTATTTTTTTCACAATGATCGTTAACAGCTCGCTGTGTTCGTTGTAGCTTAAAAAGGGGCCACCGGTGCCTCCTCCACCAAAGGTCACACCAACCAAGGAGGTGGCAGAGGAACAGATCATCGACCTCTTTGGTGGAGAATTTTTACCTGCTCCTTCGCCATCACAGGTATGAGTCCATGTGAATAATGACGGCAGATGTCGTGTGGGTGACAGACTTGCTTACTTGTTTTTGCACTGTCATCTGCAGCCCAATGAACGGCCCGGCGAATCTCTTCTTGATCTGGACTTTGATGCTTTTCAACCAGATGAAAGCGTTTCACCAGTACCACAGGTTCCCTTTATTACCCGAAAGCATCCACACATACACCTGAAAACCATAGCAGTGCACAGGTCTTATTTCTGACATCTCGGCAGGAGCGATTGAGAGCTGAGTCTTCACTTACTGTAATGATGACAATGGGAAGCAAACTGATAAATAATTCACCTGCTATCAGCTAACAGACTAGAAGACAGGTGGCGTTTCAGCTGCTGACACACCTGTTAGTAGCTCTTCGGTCCTTAATTCTCAGATTAGATTTTTATATTTCTTCTTGTTGTAGTAAAAATTACTTCTGAAGATAAGCAGTTTTATATGGATTTTCTTAAACTGTAATATATTTGACAAATCAAACAGTCCAAACATTGTTCCTTTCTTCTTGCCAGTACCTCACAAACTGTGTTAGTTATTCAGTATTTTTGCTCCTTTCAGACTGCTGTACCATGGGACATGTGGTCGGTGAGTAACTAACTCTAACCCAACTACTTCTTATTCTACAGCTTGATTTAATGAGAAAACGATCAAGTAAATCTATAAATCCAGATTGCAGTGGTAAATTCAGTTTTATCCCCTTTTTAAGGCAAATACTCAAGCTGCTCAGCCTGTAAGTAAACTCGCATAGTTCACTCTGTAATACATCATTTATTAATAAAGTTATTCACTCCATCAGATGGTCTTGTTAATCCAGTATAGTCTGCACAAAGTCAACGCCGGTCAACAAATGGATCTTTCTGGGTCAGTTTTTCTTTCTTTGGAAATTTAAATCATTATTTTACTCAGTCGTGTTATCGCTGAAGAGCTGTTGCCACATATTTACAATTTCCACAGTTTAAAAAAACATTATCAAAAAGAGGAGATGGAGCAGTTAGTTAAATTCAGGAAGCCCCACAAAATTTTTTCTGTACATCTGGATGCATCGTTCCAAAATACCGTGTCCAGAAGAACAGAATACATTTTCTGGGCTTTCCTGACATAGATAATTGAGCATTTATCAAGACCAAGACTTATGGGAGATTTCCCCAAGGCTGGTTGTCTTACCCCTGTTTAGTTTAAGACAAAAATATATTAACCACTTATACACCAAAACACAGCATAGGTTCTCGGAAGCTGTAATCTTATAGTGTTTATATGTGTAGTGGTACTAGTAGTATAACCTTTTTAAAATTAGTTTGGGGGAAAAAATCATATAACTGGTTTAAATTAAAACCCCATCATCTCATATTTAACTTTCTCTAAAATGGATTCATTCATGTTGTGAATTTTAGGTGTGTGGATTAAAAAAGAAACAACACAAACAAACACATACCTAGAACCACCGACTAATTCATTTTGACCCCAAAGAAATTAATGCACAACAGTTGCAGCATGCCTGGTTGCCAAGCAACACTATTTGCACATGAAGACTGTTTGACATGAAGACTGCTGTATCAGAACAGCTGAGACATGGTGTCTCTTTCAGACCCAAATTGTAGACACCAGAGATGAAGGGAGCCACCAGGCTGCAAAAGGAATCCTATCGGGCTCAGTTAGCCGGGGCGATCGTGGCTCAAGAGTTGGGAGTTCGCCTTGTAATCGGAAGGTTGCCGGTTCGAGCCCCGGCTTGGACAGTCTTGGTTGTTGTGTCCTTGGGCAAGACACTTCACCCGTTGCCTACTGGTGGTGGTCAGAGGGCCCGGTGGCGCCAGTGTCCGGCAGCCTCGCCTCTGTCAGTGCGCCCCAGGGTGGCTGTGGCTACAATGTAGCTTGCCATCACCAGTGTGTGAATGTGTGCGTGAATGGGTGGATGACTGGATATGTAAAGCGCTTTGGGGTCCTTAGGGACTAGTAAAGCGCTATATAAATACAGGCCAGGCCATTTACCCCAAAATATGCCACTCCAAAAATTGGTCCACCCCAGGGATTGGGTCCCCTGACACAAACAGAGTAACATAGTGTATGCTGTTAAGTACCAGGAGGATTGCCAGGATTTATACATCGGGGAAACCAAACAACCTCTGGCGAATCGGATGGCACAACACAGAAGAGCTACCTTGTCAGGCCAGGACTCTGCAGTCTATTTACGCCTACAGGCCAGTGGACACTCTTTCAATGATGAGGATGTAACATCCTGGACAGGGAGGAATGCTGGCTTGAGGGTGGAGTCAAGGAGGCTATTTACGTGAAAAGGGAAAGACCATCTCTGAATTGAGGAAGTGAATGGCATGTCATGGCCATTGACCAAAGGTCATGACAATTTGTATGTTGTTAACGCCATAACCACATTAACGTGGCAAATCCCTGTTAGCGAGTTATCGCGGATCGGCCCGTGCGTGGGGCTGCACGGCGTCAACGCGTTATTGTGGTTAGATCATTAATGTGTTGATAGTGACTATACACAGTGCAGGTAGAACACAGTTTCCCCCTCCTGAGTCACCTGACGATTTGCCAGAATCTCTCTGAAAGTCTTTTTCCATGGCCTCTCCAAACTCCTGCTACACAAGTTTTTGCTTCATCCACTGCCTGAGCTGCATTACGCTTGGCCTGGTACGTATCAGCTGCCACAAATTCCACAGGCTAACTGAGCCCGATAGGATTCCTTTTGCAGCCTGGTGGCTCCCTTCATCTCTGGTGTCTACAATTTGGTTTGGGGGTTACCACCATGACAGGCACCAACCACGTTGTGGCCACAGCTCAGTGCAGTGGCTTTGGCAATGGAGGTGCTGAACATGGTCCATTCAGACTCAATGTCCCCAGTCTCCTTCAGAATACTGCCGGAGGTATATGTCGAAGATCTCACGGGCCTGGGCCTCTGCAAGGCGTTCACTCACTATGTGAGTTTGTCTAGCGTCCTCCCCTGCCACCCGATTGAACTCACTACCAGGTGGTGATCAGTTGATGGCTCAGCAGCTCTCTTTACCAAAGTGTCCAGAACATATGGCCTTAGGTCTAATAATACGATTACAAAATTGATCATCGACCTGCAGCCAAGAGTGTCCTGGTGCCTGGTGCACTTATGGATACCTTCACTTTGTTTGTTATGGACAAGCTGTGATTTGCACAGAAGTTCAACATCAAAAATACCACTCAGGTTCAGATCCAGGAGGCCGTTTCTCCCGATCTAGAGTCATTTCTTTATCCAGAGTTGCACTAACTCAGGCTTCTTTCAAGACAGATGTGACATGTCCCAACTGCTAGTCTTGGTAGCTGAGGATTGGTCAGACAGGGCCTCCGCTACTGGCTGCAGCCTGACACCCAGCTCCTACGGCACTTCCTGCAGTTGGTGGGCCTACAAGAGGACGGGCCCATGTCCCTTTTGCCGGGTTGTGCCCCGCCAGGCCCCATGAACTAAGGCCCAGCCACCAGACCCTTGCCCTCAGGCACCATCCCTAGGCCTGCCTTCAGGGTGAGACCCCAGTAACCCTATCCAGGGCAGGGTAAACTGTTCCCTTAATGGTATACTACCATTGGGGCCCTGCAAGGGGACATAAGCCCACCTGATAAAATAACCCCTAGGATCCCTGGGACACACAAACCCTTCCACCATGATAAGGTAGCGATTCATGGAGGGGAAACAAATTAGGCATAATATCAGAAAGTATATTTAAAAAGAAAGCTCTTGAAAGAGCCATGTTGGGTGTTTTGAAGCTTTTCCTAATGGCATGTAAATCAATTCCAGGAATCAGATACATTTCTAAAAGGTATATAAAAGGAAAGATGGGAAAAGGGAGGATATTCTAAAGTTAACCAGAAACTTAGGAAAAAATATCAGTACCAGTGGAAAAGTACCTCCTCTTTTTCCTTCAGAGAGTTTGGATGGGAGAACTTTTCAGAGCTTCAGTGCAATGTAGGTTTCTCCACGGGGAACTAACTTGCTGGAGATCCTGAGGTGAAAAGCATAGAAACCACTTCCATATTTTCTGGTCTTGCCCACAAATCAGCACATACACAAGACATTAGAAAAAAACATTTAAAGTAACAATTCTGTTATCATTTGATACCCTGTACTTAGTTTCCAAATTTCCAACTCTGGAGGGTGATAAGAAGTATTTGTTAGTAGCCGGTAAGAAAGCACTCAACAGGAAGTAACTAATTAAATCTCCCCTTCAACTGAAGTCTGGGTTGATGTGATTTACAATATTTATGTGATGTGAGAAGCTGACTCTTATTTTGAGACAGGAGTTGGAAAAAAAATCACACTCATCTGGAAACCCTGAACTCACTACACCAGATCCTCTAAGATTTGAATTTTAATAAATAAATAAATTTATTAAAATGAACAGATAATTTTCTTATCTCGAGTAAAATACTAGTCACTATTCTCCACTGGTTTATTAGTTTTGTTTTCGTCTTTCCTTCTCTGTTTTGTTACGCTAATGATAATTATGGACCAAAAGTGCATTCAACTCAATTGTAACACTTATATTTTCTGAAAGAAAACTTGAATAACACACATCTATCTATCTCCTAGACTTCAGGAAACACAGCCTGCCTCTCCATATCAATGTCACTGGGGTGAAAAGAGCTTATGGCCACACATTCCTTGACATTCACATGTCATGGACCCCTGAGGTGGATTGTAAATGCCACAGTGACAATGGGCCAAGCAGTGGCTTTATTTCATCAGGGTGTTTAGGAAGGAACCGGCTGCTTCATCACTAAAGCCTACAGAGGACTGGTGGAGAGCGTTGTCATTACTAGCGCCATTGTATGTTGTGAAAAACACCACTCAGGCATAGAAGGCTCTCAAGAGAGTCATAAAGGCTACAGAGAGAATTATAAGAGCTAATCCTCCATCAATTGACTCAACATACACACAACTCTGCAAGAAAAGAGCCCAAAACATCATCAGAGACAGTTATCATCAGGGGTCACACGTCCTCAGACCAAAACAATCATGGATCGCATGCAGCTCGAGATGCAGGAGAGTGGACGTGCTGATCACGAGACGCTCTCACAACTGCTTCTTTCCTACTACAGTCAGACTGATGGCAAAAACTAAATAAGGACTAACTAAATCACACACAAAATCTAATTTACTCAGTGTGATATATATTTCAATGTGCAAACCCTGTGAAAATGGTCAGGTACAAGGCACTAGAATAAAAATGCAGCAGCTAATGTCTAATGGGACTATGGGTCAGAGTCCCATTGAAATTAAAGTTATGGCTATATCTGCATTCATTAAAAAAATAATCATCTACTTTACATCTAAGATGACTGCTGAGTTGTACACGTTGCTTCTTCAGGGACCTGACCGATTCTATAGACTACAGTCAAATGAAGGCAAAATGCCCCCCAAAAGTCCAACAGTTTGACTAGAAGGCTTCTAATCTAGTGGGTTTTTTTTCTTTGATTGTTTATTTTAAAACTTCCCCTTGAAGTTACATTGAAGCAGTGCAGGTGCTTCAATCAGAAAACTGAAACAGTTTGATCAGCTGTGACTGGTCATCTTTGTGCAGACGACACTGTATTCTCATTTCCTTCCATGAAACCACATGTCTGCCTGATAACATGCTGTGTTGCACAACCTTGTACTGAGGTTAGAGTGGGGAGGGGCAAACTTTAATTCATCATTCGCTATCTGTCCAAGCAGGCTGCAGATACCGGCTTTGTCGCTGACTGGTCTGCTGATTTTGGTTCAGTGTCAGCCAACGGAGAAGATGCTTCAGGAGCTGAGGAACCTGCTATCCCTGGAGGTCCGACTGTGGGGCAGGAAGGGGCACAAGAAGGGGTGCAGGGTGAGACTCGGGGCTGGCCCCAGGGAGAAGGGATTCAGCCAGGTGGAGAATCAACAGCAATCACCCGGGACAGTGAAATCACACCAGCTGAAGATGAGGTTAGCTGCTGGGAATCTCAACCTAACTCCAACCTTCATTCCTCCCTGTGCTGTGGAGAGGATGATAGTACAGGGCAGGCAGATTCAGGGGCAGATGAATTAAGGAAGGAAGATCGCAGAAAGTCTACCCCGGGACTTATATTCACCAATGAGTACGGTGAACAAATTGAGGAAATTGCAGAGGACAGAGGAGACAAATGGTCCAGGTCTCCTGAAGGGTCAGGATCTGAATATGAAACTGCTGAGGAGTGGGGTGATGGTGGTCAGGGAGGAGGCTGGGCAAGTGCTGATGATGAGCTTTCATATGATGATCGAACCCAAGAGAAGAGCCAGAAGGTTCAGGCAGGTGGAGCTGTCCCAGGAGATTGTCCTCAAACAAGAGAAGTTGTTTCCGATTGTTCTAGTATTGCAGCCAAAAGAAACAGAAATAATTCATCCGAAGCAGTGCCAGAGAGACCAGATGTTTATCAAGATCACTGTGAAACTGAAGGAGAAACAGATGAAAGAGTTTATTTCTCTGAAACACAGGGAGGTGCGTTTGATTTTGATCTTATCTCAGAAAAACAGGGAGGAGGTGTGTTTGATTCCGATCTACTTGCAGAAACTTGTGGAGGAGGTGCGTTTGATTCCGATCCTTTTGCAGAAACACAGGGAGGAGGTGCATTTGATTCCGATCCTTTTGCAGAAACACACGGAGGAGGTGCGTTTGATTCTGATCCTTTTGCAGAAACAAAGGGAGGGGGTGCGTGTGATTCAGATCTTATTGCGGAAACAAAGGGAGGAGGTGCGTTTGATTCCGATCCTTTTGCAATAACTCAGGGAGGAGGTGCGTTTGATTCTGATCCTTTTGAAGAAAAACTGGGAGGAGGTGCGTTTGATTCTGATCCTTTTGCAGAAACACAGGGAGGAGGTGCGTGTGATTCAGATCTTATTGTGGAAACAAAGGGAGGAGGTGCATTTGATTCTGATCCTTTTGCAATAACTCAGGGAGGAGGTGCGTTTGATTCTGATCCTTTTGAAGAAAAACTGGGAGGAGGTGCGTTTGATTCTGATCCTTTTGCAGAAACACAGGGAGGAGGTGCGTTTGATTCCGATCCTTTTGCAGAAACTTGTGGAGGAGGTGCGTTTGATTCCGATCCTTTTGCAAAAACACAGGGAGGAGGTGCGTTTGATTCCGATCTTATTGCAGAAACACAGGGAGGGGGTGCGTTTGATTCCGATCCTTTTGAAGAAACACAGGGAGGAGGTGTGTTTGATTCAGATCCTTTTGCACAATCACATTGTGGAGACAAAATGGGTGGTTTTGAATTTGATCCATTTGCTGAGACTTCAAAGAAAGCTGAGGCTGTGTTAACTGGGGATAGAAAGAGTGGGTGGGATTTTTCCAACAGTTTCTCAGCCATCTCTTCAGGGACCGGGGCTCCTGCTTCCAGCAATACCTCCTGGCAGGAAGGTAGTGGCAGCAAAAATTCTGCATCCATCTGTGGAACAGCAGCAGCAGGAAATAAAGAAGTAAACAATCCCCGAATTCACAAAGAACCAGAAAATTCAGACATGTCCGAAGATGAGGCGGCAAACCGGAGATTTGGAAAGTTGTACCAAGAGCTAGATACAGAAAAGGAAGAGGTACTTGACTCCCTTCCTTTTGTAGTTGAATGGTAGATTAGAAAAGAATAGAAACAAATTTCAAACAGACCTTTCCTGTCTACCACCCTCCCAGAGACTGAGAAACAGTGAAAGTCCTAAAACCTGGACCTCAGCCTGAGCTCCTTCTGCCTCTCCTTTTGCTTGCCTCCATCTCTTACTATCCTCTGCTTGTTAATTCCATGTTTACACCCATTTCAAAACGAGTCCATCTTGTTATTAGATTGGTCTTACTTGAAGGCTTCTAATATTATTAATACTAACATATATCTCTGGAATTCAATTTAGGTGACCAATACATTTAATGGATTTTCACAGGTAATTTTATTCTAAGCTTAAAGTAATTGGATCCAAAACACTGAAATGAATCGAGTTGTTGTGATTAGTGTCTGGGTTTTGGTAGAAGATCGTTCTTACTAAGTCAACTGAAAGTTTGGGTTTCACCAATGATTCGCTCTAATTCATTGTCATTTTTACTATTTTCTCTAGTTTCTACAAACAATTTTCAGACTTAGAGTAGAACAACGTAAAAAGATTAGAAGCAGGAAGGGGTCAATGCAGAGTTCAGAGATCACTGCCAGAGACTAGTGACTTTGAAAGTAGATGGCGAACCCAACAGCTTACTTCCCCAAAGCCAAGAAGCCTTTATTGTCCAAGTAATGTTAGTCTCCTCTCCAAGTGTCTCTGTTCTATGTCACAACAATGTTTGATGAGAGTGTTCTGCAGATGTACTGAAAGTAAAGCAACAGCACTCCTGCTACATTTGAATTTTTCAAACGTAGCTCCTTAAACCTGCATTTGAGTTAAATCTGGAGATGGTTGCTTTCTCCAAAGATTCTAACCATAGCATGTTAGAGAAGAAATCTGAGAAAACTTTCACGGGGGGGAATTCTCTATGTATGATAACTCTGTTGAAATCATGGATCTCACACTTTAAGTGGCCTCATAGGACCATAATTTTTGAAGGTGCAGTTGCAGAACTTTGATTGCATCTTATCCTACATCCCCATCTCTTAAATATTTCCCTTTTATTTGTGAATGCTAAAAAATGATGCAATTCTCAGTCAGTCAGTTGTGACTTGTTTTTCTCTTTTTATTAAACACATGCACTCTTAAGGATCCATCATTTTTCGCAGATTTTGATAAGATGGTGAGTTTTATAAACATTTGTGTAAACCCCCCCCCATCTTCCATCTAACTAAGTATCTACACACCTATTTACAGTTCTGTGAAAAACTGAATCCACCTCATTTTTCAGCAGCAGTAACCTGCTGTGATGCTTTCTGTGGGACTTTCTCTGTCACTGTGAAGGAGTTTATGTCCACTCACTTATGCACAGCCTTCTGAAGGTCCAACCACAGCATCTCACTCAGGTTGAGCTCTGGACTCTGACCAAACCATCGTAGTTGCTCCATTCGTTCCTGTTTCAGCCGTTCTGTTGGATGTTTGTGCTGCTGCTGATGGTCCGAGCTTCAGCTATGGGACAGACGGCCTCACACTGACTCTAGAACGCTTAGACAATAGTTCACGGTGCACTAAGATCATCGTCCCTCCTCCACCGTGCTGACAGCTGCTCTCAGGTGTTTTTGCTGATATGCTGGGTTTGATTTTGTGCGTTATGGACAAACATCTCCACTTTGGTCTTGTCTGTCTGAAGGATACTGCTCCAGGAGGCTTTCTTTTTAGACAGAAGAAGCCTTCCCCTGCAGTCCTGCATGCTCAGGCTTTTTTTTAGTCATACTGTCATGAAGTTTAAGTTTAAACCTGCAAACTGAAGAGTCTGAGATGGAGCTCTTGTATTTTTTTGGAGTTTCCCACAGTAAATGATAAATGGACTTGTAGTTGCATACTGCTTTTGTGCTTTAGCTGACCACTGCAGGCTTTTTGCTTACAAGCCGTATTCACCATAGCTGGACTGGCCATCGGGCATACCGGGCATTTGCCTGGTGGGCCGATGTTTTTTTTTTTAAGTTTTTTTTATGCTGGCCGATGTGTAAAAATAAGTCGGTTGTTTGGTGGTGGCTATGGCGGAGCTTCCACAGAGTCAGCAGGTGGATGAGAGAAAGGGGAGGCAGGAGGAGGAGAGACCCGAGGCGGCTGCCGGTCCGAGTGTCAGGTGAACTGAACTTCAGGTAAGAAGTTATCACTGCAGTGTATCTGGGTCAGATATAAACCAAGTTTAGGTGGAGTTTTTTTGCGCTGTGCTGACTTTTTACAGTCAGTTACAATAACTCGTACTGCGTACTAGCTAGCATGGCGGAGTTTATATACAGCTGGGTGGGTGCTATGATGTTACTGATAAGGAATTGTATTTTACTCATAAGGTTAGTTAGTAGAGTTGCCAACCATCCCGTAAAAACGGAATCATCTCGTATTCAGAGAAAATATTACGTGTTTCGTGTTGAGCTGAAAAGGAACAGTTTGTCCCGGACTTCAGCTAGAATGGAAAAATGACACAAAGCTGGAGTTATTCTGTGTCTTCACGCTGTCAGCTGTTTCTTCTCTCATTCTCTCCCCTCCCTCTCCTGTTGCTACTTCAATCATGAAACTGATCACTGATCAGCTGATCGTCTCTCTTGTTTGTTTATTGCCCACTTTGCGCCAGAAAGAGGAAACCAGCGGATGTCACGCTAAACAACAGCAGCACGTTTAAGCTTGATCAGCTGTTGTTAGAATTTATTTAATATTAGTTTCTAGTATCAGCTGATGTTTGCTGGAGCCACAGCTGTAAAGCTGCTGGTCATGATGTCGGTTTGGATATGTGGTGAGAGGGAAACATGAAGATGAAACCAGGAGATGTCCTTACTGGATCATCAGAGCTGAACAGGTGATGGAGAAACAGGTTTACCTTTTAGGTGACATGAATGAGTTGAAGGGAAGTTATGAACTGTTTCTGAGAGACAAATAACACCAGGATCCTTTTTTAAGTAGCTGACAGCTGGTAACTGTGCAGGGGCGGATCTAGCAAAGCTTTGCCAGGGGGCCAGGTAGGGCATTAACAGGGAGAGGAGGACACAAAGAAGCACTTTCTTATTCTCATTTAAAATGTCTCACTTTAATATATAATGATCAGAATCTTAAAGACCAAAGTTTTTATCTGATCTAAAATGTATAGAAATCATACATATACCAACAAGACTGTACATCACTGTCACAACAGTGTTTGTTTTCATTCAAAGGCTTTATGGCTTTAATACCCGGTGGGCCGGTCTCTAGTCAAAATGCTCGGGCTGATTTTTTTTGTCCCAGTCCAGCCCTGTTATTCACCCACTCACACACACATTCATTAAAGTGGGTTTTTTGTTTGTTTGTTTGTTTGTTTTAAAAGCCAAAATCCCTTGTTAAACACTGTAATGCATGCATTGGAGGAAAATTCAGTATCTTGGCCAGGGATACTTTGACATTAAGGCTGAAATAGCTGTGGAATCGTCCATTGACCTCCAGACTGCTAGACAACCCACTGAACCACAGCCATCCTATGATCTAACGTTGGGGTGGGGTAAATTTGCTGTGATGTCCACGCCAGGGAAGATTGTGTCATTGTGTTAACATACACCAGAATGGTGCAAACCAGCAAATTTCCAGAAGATCTGCTCTTACAGAGGTGCTCACACTTGATAAGCAACCATAACTGGTGCATTTTCTTCAGCATCTGGCTGCTATGGAACCTCCTAATTCCTTAATTAAGGGTGTACTTAGTTTTTCACAGAGCTGCATATGTATGTACTTATCACCAACATAGGTAACTACGTACTTTTTTTTTTACATCATGTAAATATATGATATCAGTCCTGAGATGTATTTATTTCTGCCAGTGAAAAGTGTTAGACTGACCTAAAGCTTAACTTGTAATCATATAACTGTTTAAATGCTGGGAGCTCATATTATGAATTCTGTGGCGTTTAATGAACATCATACTAAATATTGTGAAATGAAGTGGGACATTTAAAGTTAAATGCCATCTTTCTCTGAAAAAGAATGAAGGAAACAGTGAATCAAATGACGCTCTGGAAGCTGCAGAGGCCCAAGCTGCAGGCTCAAGAGAGCCTGCAGCAGAAGACAAACCTCCATCTCTCACTACTGGAGGAGAGCAAGATGAGTGCCCACCTCTTTTTGCTGGAGAGGAACCTGTATCTTCAACTGCAGGAGCAGAGATGGAGGAACCTCCAGCTCCCCCTGCTGGTGAGGTGGAAGAATCTGGAGCTGCTCCAGCTGGTCAGGACGATACAGACACACATTCAGACAGCCTGAAGGAGGAAAAGCCTGCTGTGAGTGGATAACCTTGTAAAAATGCTGCCTTTTGTGATAACCTAATCATCATCTCATCAATATCATCACTGTGACCTCCATCTCATCGTATCATCATCATCACTGAATGAGAAAATCATTGAACTCCACACTGGAGATGTGTCAGTGTGGAAATCATTCTTCTGTTTCCAGCCTGTATCCAGTGCGCATGAAATGTCTTTTTGTGTAAGGATTTTAACCCTTTGCCCTTCTCATTTCATGCCAACAAACCCATACCCCAATCTTTACCCTACCCCATCCACTTTATGACACAAAATGAACTCAATCTCATAAAACACTGCTGCTTTTTGAAACAAAACAAAAACAAAAGCCTTTTCAATTAGCATCACTGAGTTTAAATCGTTATATTCTACTGTTTTCCCAAAAAGTTGACTATGTCCATAGCGTTTCCAGTGGGATGACAATAAAATGTTTCTCCCACTGAAAACGTCCAGATGAACAGAATCAACTTTTTGGATTTTCTTACCTGGATGATTGAGCAGGTATCAACGCAAAATCTATTTTATTTTCCCAAAGTCAACAGTGGTATCTCCAGGCTCAGAACAGGCAGAGGTCAGTGAGGTAGGATACTCCACTTCTTCTGTTTGTTTGCTTTCACTGTCATTTTTACTGTTTATCGGCAACAATTATTGAACAACATAGGTGTGAATGTGAGTGCGAATGCTTGTCTGCATCTGTGTGTTAGCCCTGGGACAGACTGGCGACCTGTGCAGGGTGTACCCTGCCTCTCACTTGAAGACAGCTGGAATAGGCTCCAGCCCCCCCATGACCCTGAAGAGGATGGATGAAGTGTTGAAATGAAATGATGAGAATGAATGCAGCTCTCTGAAAGAGACCTTGAAGAATAATGGTTTGACCCCTACGTTGGTCATTTTTTGAAACAAAATTCATTTTTTTTCTGTGATTTTACACATGCTGAATTCAGGGTGGTGGTCACTGTTTCATATCTCTTTTCTCACATGTGAACAGGGAGGTCAAAGTTCTAATTTTACAAGAGCAAAAGTTATTATTAAATGTTTGTTCAAACATTCAATGGCCACACAAATGTTCTCAAATGGAAATGATTTCTGTCTGTATACAGATTCCTTCTGCTGAACAGGCCAAAACTTCTCCCAGTGAAGCAGCTTCATCGGTGAGTCTAGCATCATCACTTTAGATTCAGAAGAAATCATGAAACTTAACTCAATGCCCGTGTGTGTGTGTGAGAGAGAGTGGCTGAAATTGTCATATCAGCATGTTCTACAAACATACAAATTGTTCCTTAATCAAACATCAGTGGATTTTAGATTGGACAATAAGATCTGATTGAAGTGCAGACTTTCAGCTTTCATTCAAGGGGTTTAACAAAAGTAATGCATTAACTGTTACACAACTTCCCATTTTCACCGGAGGAATTTGTCTAAACCAGGGGTCGGCAACCCACGGCTCTTTAGTCCTTATTTTGCGGCTCCGGGTGGTTTGGGAAAATAAATTAGAAGTATTTAGCTGAAGTGTATTTTATTTGTGTTTAGTTCTTTTTAACTTGTAGTTCTAAATTGGAAGATTACTGTGATTTTGAAATATAAAAATAAAATTATATCGTATTATTTGTTCGTCGCTCAAAATAAGCGTCACACTCGCGGAAGCCGGTGTACCCGCCGAAACGCTGTGCATTTATCAAGACTTTCAACCCCAGGTGGGCCAGTTATGGATCTTCGGATCCACATTATGTCAGCAGCTGTTCTCCACCGTGAACTACGTTAAAAACAAACACCGCTCACGCCTCACAGATGACAGCTTACAGTCCTGCGTAAAGATGAAAGCCTCGTTTTGCAGATGCTGTGCGCAGAGGTTCAGGACCACAAGTCTCATTGTAAACATATCACAGCAGACCCGACGATGCTTGCATGAACAAGCTGTTCAGCATCTCTTTATTGGCCGCTTTTCACACACGGTTGCTGTACACATACAGCCGGCTGTAGCTTTGCAGCTCACAGCCCGACACACACCAACACAACAGCAGAGAGAGCACAGACTTTAAGGCGGCGAGGCGTGATTGCGGGTGCCGCTCAGGTGCGTCCGACTTCCATGCAGCGGCACTGCAGACCACGCCCCGCCACACACATTAACCAGGTAAAATACATATTTAGGCAGAATTTTGCAAATATCCATTTTTCATTTTTAGCAGCATAGTACTTTTTTCCAGTTATTTTTTAAAAGTCAGGTCAAGGCTCCAAAAGCACAAAGGCGATATGAGGGTGGCTCACAGCAGCTTTTGTCTGCTGGATCATTTTAGTTCAGCGTCTTTCCTTTGGTTATATTTCTTTAAGAGTTCAAAATGTGTTAATTACATAAATAAAAGGTAATTTTCTCTGTAGCACTTCATGGATTTAAGCAACACACCTTAGTTGCTCCGTGGATTCTTTTAAAAAACAGTTAAAAACTTTTCTTTTCAAACAAGCCTTTTGTTGTACGTATTTTATATTCTTTACATTATTTACATTTGATCTTTTACATTGTGTATAATGTCTATTGATTGTATTGTTTATTTTAATATTTGTGTGCAGCGCTTTGTGACTGCCTGTCTGTGAAAAGCGCTTAATGAATAAACTTTGCTTACTTACTTTAGTTGTTCACACAAAGCATAAAGGTAAAAATAACAACATATACAGTGTTATCTTCACTTCAGATTTCAAAAAGTATTTGCGGCTCCCAGTGTTTTCTTTTGCGTGGAAACCGGGTCCAAGTGGCTCTTTGGGTGTTAAAGGTTGCAGACCCCTGGTCTAAACCAAGGCTCAAAACTGAAAAACTGACATAATTTCAGATATAAGAATTGTTTTTAATACTTGAAAGCAAATCATTTGCAGTTGGTAACGGCCTGTAGAATCATTACACTAGAATGTTGTTTGCTTTTTGAGATGCTCTGCGGGTCTTTACTGCAGCACAATCAGCTGCTGCTTGTTTGTGGCTCTCTGCCTTCTGTTTTGAATTTATTAACTGTAAAAGTGCCCTGCTGGGCTGAGATCAGCTAAGTCTTTCAGCCATAGAAAAATATTGCGAAATTAAGTGAGACATTTCATTTTGCAAGATGCTCTGCAGCAGTAACCTGCTGTGATGCTGTAAATATGAAATGAAAGTTTTTAGATGTGGTCACTAAATGCTCAATGTCCTCTGCAGGAAAATATGCCAATCCCTTCTGTTGTGATTGAGCCTGCCTCAAGTAACGAAGGTGATGATGACCGAGATGCTGACATCATCTCTCCCACTGCAATCAGTGACAATGGGGTGACAACTGAAAACCAGAACATCAAGCATATCAGTCCTTCTGGGGGAGCGTCTGGACTTCCTGATGATTTCCTTTACAAGGTGAGGCTTCTTAGTAAAAGCAAATATTTTATGCTATCAATTGAGGAGGAAAAAGACTTTTCTAATGAACTGTTAAAATGTGGAGTCTAATGTCTGTAAACTATGATGGATACCTGCAGGTGGAGACCATACACGACTTTGAGGCTGCAAATTCAGATGAACTTGACCTGAAGAGAGGCGATGTGGTTTTGGTGGTTCCCACTGCCTCAGTGGAAGATCAGGTGATAATAGCTGGTCACACAGAAATGTAATAAATAAAAGTTCTTCACCAACATGACAAACAACATCTTAACAGGATTGTTCTGATGTTTTTGTGTGTTTGCTGCAGGATGCTGGCTGGCTCACAGGGATCAAGGAAAGCGACTGGTTAACATTTGGAGCTGGTGCTCAAAAAGGACTTTTCCCAGAAAACTTTACTCAACATTTGGAGTAAGATGTTCCCTGACATGGCAAAATGATAAGTAGAAACATGAGTAATCTGTGTCCCAGCCATTGAATCAGCATGTAGCCATTCCTTTTCTTGTACGTTGTACCTGCTGCAGCTGTCTGCTGGACAAACAATAAAGTTTCTCTGGCAGGTGAAACTGTACTAAAATGAAATGTTATTGTTAAAAAAAAAAAGGAAAAAAAAGAAGAGAGAGAGTAGTACTCTTCCGAGTTCCCCTGATGATTTAAGCATGGTGTGGTAGTATGTTCCACCCTCCTGTGGAAGTAAGATATGCCTTTTGTTTAAATAGAAATTATATATAAAACAATAATAACTCAACAACAAAAAGCTTGAAGTGACCAGGTGAAAACAAAGGAAAAAGATAAAACTGTCTTTGCACTGTGTGGTAATCATTTTGTTTTGCTATGAAAGACTACAGAAACTTTAATGCTGTGATTTGTTTGTGAGTGCAACATGAAACTTGGGTTTCTTTTTTCTGACACGTTGTAACTGTAACTCTTGAATCACTGTTGATGTTTTCTGTGTTATCATTACTGGGTGTGTGGTGATTGATCTTTCATTTGTAATATGTGTTGATGAACTAACTCACTGACCCGTGTTGCTTTGGTTCTGCTAAGGGGAAACTGATGTTTATTGTCTGGGTTTTGGCACACAAAGTAGTGCAAATGCTGCATGAAAATCCTAAATATTCAAAGTACATATACTAAAGATGACAAATAAAGAATTTCTTGTGTGTTACGCATAGATTTGTGTATGGCATATCATCTGAAAATTTGGTTACAAGAAAAAAAAAAGCAAATAAGGAAATTTTTTGTCAGCGGTTTAAGTGTTTCATCAAATAGAAGGTATTAACAAACCAGTCTGCAATTATTTTTTTAGGCTTCAGAAAAATTACTCTTATACTCTAGAAAATGTAAACCTTCATCAAACTGGTTTTGATAGCCAGGTGAAGCCTCCCAGTAGACCTTTATGTGATGCACACAGCCTTGAGATAATATTGGTGTAATGAATTAAATAGTAAATTCCATGTTTGATATTGTATATGGTTCTATGCTAATAAAATAAATAATAAAATATTAATGTTTCAGTCAAGTAATTGGACCAAATGGTATCTTTAATGTTTAGAAATCAGTCAAAAGATAAAAAAGGGTATGCTATTAGAATTATGTTTTAATTATTCTTTAAAGATTTAAATGGTTTACATTAGGCTATAGCCAGCTCTAAAACAGGGTTCACTGGAAATGACTGAATAACCCTAACGCCTAGAATCCACAAATTCTGTGACATCCTGGTAGCAGCATGCACCTGCCTGCCAAGTTTGGGCCAAAATGTGAGTTTTTAGGGGTTAAGTATTGTCATGTCTAGGGTTCCCTGGTGGACTCAAAATGCAGACTTGCAGTTCTCACCTTAGTGTGTTTAATTGCAATGAATGATTCAGAAACAAATTACGCTGGGGTTAGGGGTGAAGAAAAAGGGGAAATCAAAGTTGGGAGCACGGTCCCCGAAGGGTTAGGGGTTAGGGGGTTAGGGAGAGGAACAGTGTTCCGGTTCCTGAAGGGACGCGGAGGTGCACGGTCCTTCCCTTGGGCCCTCCCGCTACTCCACTGCCTGTTACGGCTGAAGAAAAAGAACCTGTCCCTCCCGAAGGAGGAACAGGGCGTGCACGGGCCATCAACCCCGATGGTCCACAGCCTCACATCCCTCTACCTCCATAAATATTTTTGATTTTCAAGGTAAGTATTTCTTTTACAGGTTTTTTCTTTCCAGGTAAGTACGGTTTTTGTTTTAAATTTCAAAAGGTAAGTATTTGTTTTTTACAGGTTCTCATTGTCCGTGTCCGTTACTTTGGCTCGTTTCCAATAAAGTATTTTCAATCCCAATTTGTTTTCTGTGTGGTTTTTTCATTTAGTTTTGATGTATCTCTGATTTGAGTTTTTAAGGAAAATCAATAAAACATGAATCAAAACATGAAATAAAATCCCCCAAAATAACAAACTAAAACAACAAACTAACATAAAATTGAAAAAATTAAATGAGTATGCCCTTGTCGCGACGTTTCGAAGGTGTTTCTTCTTCCTCAGGCGAGGGCATACTGAAGAGCTCTGTGTTTGAGGCTCCTATTTATACTCTCCCCTCTGATCCCGCCTCCTTGGCTTTCTTTGGCTTTCTTGTAAAATCTTTTACTGCTTTTCGCTTTTTTCCAATTCTGCCAGACTTTTTGGCTCTCATTTTTCCTTTTTTCTTTCTTTCTTCTTTTCCAGTCTTCTCCTCTTTCCCCTTTGACTTTTCCCTTTTCATCATCCTTTTCTTCCCTTCTCTTGACCTCTGCCCTTTACCCTTCCTTTTGGCCTACATCTGTCCTCTTTCTCTTCCAATTTTAGGTTCCTACTAATGCCGACTTGGCTTTTACTACAAAACTCTCAACCCTGCTTGGGGAGGACTCAACCCGACTTGGGGAGTAAATTTAGAAAGGAGATGTGACTTTGGGTTAGGCTTTAGGTTTCAGCTGGGATTAGGATTACTTGGGCTTCAGATCCAGTACTGGGGTAAGGTTTAAGATTTAATTTCCAGGAAAGAAGTAGAAGGGGTTAGGGGAAAACAAATTTGGGAGTCCGGTCCCCGAAGGGGGCCGGGCGTTGGTTACGGCCCCGTCCCCCCTGGGGGGGACCGAGGAATGCGCGGTCCTTCCCTCCTGGGCCCCTCCCTCCCCGGTCCCAAGAAGACCAGTCCTGGTCTCGAGATTGGGGTCGATAAGTATCGGGCCGCATACGGGAGCGACCCCTCCTCCCATAGCGGACCTGCTGCCACCCTTCATCAGCCATGATGGAGGGCTAAGTAAATTTTTTTCAATATTTTTTTGTTGTTTTTTGCGTTTTTTACGTTTTTTTTATTTTTTTATTTTTTATAAAAAACAAAAAAAAGAAAATAAAAATCAAAAAAGAGAATAAAACTCTTAAAAACTAAAAATGCCCCGAAAAGGGTTCAAAAAAAATCAATCGTGTGCCACTGTGGCGACGTTTCGACCAAATGTGGTCTTCTTCAGGCCTGGGCACACTCAAAACCAACTAAAATAAGTCTGCTGCAGAAAAAGCGACTGTCTCCGTCGAAGGGCAGCAAAAGAATGAGCCTGGCCTGCAGGCTCATCCCTTAAATAAGCTCTGGCTCCAAAAGGAAAAGAAAAAGAAAAAGAAAAAGAAAACCCCACAGTACAAATGATTTTAAACGTTTTTAAACCTTACCCACAGGATTTTAATGAATTAAACCTACACCATATGAACTGATATGAACTAAATGGTGCGCATATATATAAAATAAAAATACTATTTACAGAAAACTTTTTAACTCAATATTTACACATCCATGACAAGTATTATTTATTTATTTATTTTTTTGTTTTTTATCTTTTTATTTTTTTTACATATTTATGACCAAGTATTTAACAAAATTAGTGGGGATGGGGGAAGGGGATGGGACTAGGGATAGGAATAGGAGTAGGAGTAGGGAAGGGGATTAGGTAAGGGGAAAGAAACTCCTCCCTGCACGAGGAGGGCAGGAGTGGTGCACGGGCCATACCGTGACCCTTCCCGTGGCCCACCACGTTATCGCCACCCCGTCTTCCGTGTCCGTCACTCCCCAGGTCCAAATTCAGGTAAGTACCTTCCTAATTTTAGGCTTCCAGGTAAGTACCGTATTTTTATTATTGTTGTTTTTAATCAAATTGTATTATTGTTGTTTTTAATCAAATTGTATTAATTTTGCTTTTCTTACAGGTATTTTGAAATTGTTTTTAAATTGCATTTAAAGTTTTTTAATCAACTGTTTTTTAATTGTGCTTTTAATAAAGTTTATATTTTTCCAATGATTTTCGTCTCCGTGTTGTTTTTCATGAAATCCGAATTTTAGGTTTTAAATTTGTTTTTTAGGCCATAAACAAACATGAAAATGAATAAAATTTAAATAAACCTCCCCCAAAAATAACAAACTAAAATAACAAACTAAAATAACAAACAAAACATGTTTATTGGTGATGCATGGCTTGCGCTAGCTTTCGGCAGTGTTGTGCCTTCTTCAGGCTGTGCTCATGCATCAGTGGCCAAATTCAAATAAAGGAGACTTCTCTCTGCCCCTCCTTTTATAGGCTTTTTTGACTCCTCCCTACGGTGCTTTGTGTTTTTCCTTTTTTGGTTTTCTGTTTAGTTTTCTTACTCTACTTTCTTTGGCTTAACCCTATCCTTTTCCTTTCCTTTCTCCTTTCCTACCCTTGCTTTGCCTTCTGTTTCCTTTTACTCCTAATTCCTGCTTCCTTTCCTTTGGTTTACATACCCTCCTTTCCTAATGTCCTACATGGCCGTTATTTTTGTTTATTTCTTTGTCTCTTGGCCTTCATTTTGAATTTTACTTGGGGTTCTGTTCCTTGAGGTTAAGGTTAGGGCTGCACCATGGATCGGGCTAGGATTAGGGCCAGGATTGTGGCTGGTTAGGGTTAGGATAGGATCCTGGGGTGGGGATAGTGTAATTAGGGCCGAATTGGCATAGGGGTTAAATTTTGGGTCCAGATTTGGGGTCAGAGGTAATAGAGGGTGGGGGGCAACCAAGCAGGGCCCGTAGGTGGCTTCAGCAGTAGGCCTCGGTCAATCTGGAAAACCAGCGGGTACATGGCAGGCACTGGCCGGTTAGGTAAGGGGAAAGAAACTCCTCCCTGCACGAGGAGGGCAGGAGTGGTGCACGGGCCATACCGTGACCCTTCCCGTGGCCCACCACGTTATCGCCACCCCGTCTTCCGTGTCCGTCACTCCCCAGGTCCAAATTCAGGTAAGTACCTTCCTAATTTTAGGGTTAGGGAAGGGGAATGAAACTCCTCCCTGCACGAGGAGGGCAGGAGTGGTGCACGGGCCATACCGTGACCCTTCCCGCGGCCCACCACGTTATCCCCACCCCGTCTTCCGTGTCCGTCACTCTCCAGGTCCAAATTCAGGTAAGTACCTTCCTAATTTAGGCTTCCAGGTAAGTACCGTATATTTATATTATTGTTGTTTTAAATCCAATTGTATTAATTTTGCTTTTCTTACAGGTTTTTAATTGTTTTTACCTTGCTTTTAGTTTTCAATCAACTGGTTTTTAATTGTGCTTTTAATAAAATTTATGTTTTTCCAATGAATTTCAGTCTCCGTGTTGTTTTTCATGAATTCCAATTTTTAGGTTTCAAATTAGTTTTTTAGGCCATAAGTAAACATGAAAATGAATAAAATTTAAATAAACCTCCCCCAAAAATAACAAACTAAAATAACAAACTAAAATAACAAACAAAACATTTTTATTTGTGATGCATGGCCTGCGCTAGCTTTCGGCAATGTTGTGCCTTCTTCAGGCTGTGCTCATGCATCCGTGGCCAAATTCAAATAAAGGAGACTTCTCTCTGCCCCTCCTTTTATAGGCTTTTTTTGACTCCTCCCTACGGTGCTTTGTGTTTTTCCTTTTTTGGTTTTCTGTTTAGTTTTCTTACTCTACTTTCTTTGGCTTAACCCTATCCTTTTCCTTTCCTTTCTCCTTTCCTACCCTTGCTTTGCCTTCTGTTTCCTTTTACTCCTAATTCCTGCTTCCTTTCCTTTGGTTTACATACCCTCCTTTCCTAATTTCCTACATGGCCGTTATTTTTGTTTATTTCTTTGTCTCTTGGCCTTCATTTTGAATTTTACTTGGGGTTCTGTTCCTTGAGGTTAAGGTTAGGGCTGCACCATGGATGGGGCTAGGATTAGGGCCAGGATTGTGGCTGGTTAGGGTTAGGATAGGATCCTGGGGTGGGGATAGTGTAATTAGGGCCGAATTGGCATAGGGGTTAAATTTTGGGTCCAGATTTGGGGTCAGAGGTAATAGAGGGTGGGGGGCAACCAAGCAGGGCCCGTAGGTGGCTTCGGCAGTAGGCCTCGGTCAATCTGGAAAACCAGCGGGTACATGGCAGGCACTGGCCGGTTAGGTAAGGGGAATGAAACTCCTCCCTGCACGAGGAGGGCAGGAGTGGTGCACGGGCCATACCGTGACCCTTCCCGCGGCCCACCACGTTATCGCCACCCCGTCTTCCGTGTCCGTCACTCTCCAGGTCCAAATTCAGGTAAGTACCTTCCTAATTTAGGCTTCCAGGTAAGTACCGTATATTTATATTATTGTTGTTTTAAATCCAATTGTATTAATTTTGCTTTTCTTACAGGTTTTTAATTGTTTTTACCTTGCTTTTAGTTTTCAATCAACTGGTTTTTAATTGTGCTTTTAATAAAATTTATGTTTTTCCAATGAATTTCAGTCTCCGTGTTGTTTTTCATGAATTCCAATTTTTAGGTTTCAAATTAGTTTTTTAGGCCATAAGTAAACATGAAAATGAATAAAATTTAAATAAACCTCCCCCAAAAATAACAAACTAAAATAACAAACTAAAATAACAAACAAAACATTTTTATTTGTGATGCATGGCCTGCGCTAGCTTTCGGCAATGTTGTGCCTTCTTCAGGCTGTGCTCATGCATCCGTGGCCAAATTCAAATAAAGGAGACTTCTCTCTGCCCCTCCTTTTATAGGCTTTTTTTGACTCCTCCCTACGGTGCTTTGTGTTTTTCCTTTTTTGGTTTTCTGTTTAGTTTTCTTACTCTACTTTCTTTGGCTTAACCCTATCCTTTTCCTTTCCTTTCTCCTTTCCTACCCTTGCTTTGCCTTCTGTTTCCTTTTACTCCTAATTCCTGCTTCCTTTCCTTTGGTTTACATACCCTCCTTTCCTAATTTCCTACATGGCCGTTATTTTTGTTTATTTCTTTGTCTCTTGGCCTTCATTTTGAATTTTACTTGGGGTTCTGTTCCTTGAGGTTAAGGTTAGGGCTGCACCATGGATGGGGCTAGGATTAGGGCCAGGATTGTGGCTGGTTAGGGTTAGGATAGGATCCTGGGGT